>NW_028324300.1:4702500-5002500 GCF_058129835.1 Hydra viridissima
TTTAAAGTTTAAAAGGTTTTTTTTATTACTAAATGGTTTTATTAACCTAAAACTAGGAATCATCACAACTTATACATTCTCCTTCAAAGTTATCTAGGAATGTCTAAATACAAGGATTTTGATCACTTCTCTCATTCTCATAGCTTGTTGCTGGAAGTACAGTTATTGCATTTGAAGAAGTTTGTCCAGAAAAAATCGATTTAATACACAAAAACTATCGCAAGCTCTGTAACATGTTAATTGATATTGATGAGTGGGGCCAGGTGGCGGTGATTAATATGTTGGTTAGATATGCACGCACACAGTTTTTGGATCCAAATAAGAATGTTGTATGTTGATGTTTTTCCCAAAGTTATCATAATACTTTAGAATTTTATCAATATCTTAAAGTTAAAATAATAAAATTTATATTATTTATATTATTGATTTATTTAAATATTACAAATTTTACTTTTTTCTAAAAAACAATTATTAATTTTTTTTTTTTTTTACATTTTGATTATAAAAGTTTTTAATTTTTTTCATCCTAAAATTCATATTTAGTTTTTAATGGTTTATAAAAATAAACTAATACCTAGGTTTATAAAGGTAAATTAATGGTTACTTTTAGGTACCAGGCGTGGATCAAAAGTTTTACCCTTCTGAATCTGAAAAGAGTGATTCAGAGGAAGAAGAAGGTAAAAGTCCTAAATCTAAAGCTTTTTCCATGGATCCTGATCATCGATTGTTACTTAGATCATGTCAACCACTGCTGCTCAGTAGAAACTCTGCGGTAAGTATCTTTTTAAAGATGTGTTGTCAAGTATAGTTTAGTTTTTGATAAAAGCAAGAAATTTAACCTAATTATGTTACCTATTTGACCTAAAGTTTTTTTAATGCAGGTAATAATGGCAGTAGCCAAGCTGTACCACCATATTGCACCTTCATCTGAAGTTGGAGTGGTAGTAAAAGCATTGATTAGGCTCCTTCGAAGCCACAGGTTTTTAAATTTTATACAAACCAAATGCGCATTTTTATTCTGTTGCATAATTTAAAAAGTTTTAACTATAATTTAATAACCTTTAGGGAAGTTCAATCTGTAGTTCTAAGCAATATTGTAACACTGTCACTGCAAAGAAAGGTATATTTAATATATGTTAACTATATTCTTTAATACAATTTTTTTAAACATTTTGGTTTGTTGTAAATAAATTTTTTGACATCATAAGTTGTTATGTATGTAGTCTTAATAATTGATTTTTTAATTTTCAATGCCTGTTATGATATATGTCTATTGCTTTATGTCAAATGTAGTTTGCAAATTTTGTGTAATTGATATATGTCTATATAAATGTATGTATACATGTGTGTGTGTAACTCTTTTTACTTGTTCATATTGTTCACTTGTTCAAAACCCTTGTTCAAACTGATAAGTTTATCAGTTCTGCATGTTTTTCAATTGATTTAAATTCAAAGTGTTCCCAATATTATTGGTTATTTTGTTTAAAGTGGTTTTTTTTTTCTTAACTCATTTTTTTCAGGTTTTTTTTTTTAAATGACTATTTATGACTTTAAATTTGATTTTCTCCATTAGTTGGTTTCATAATTTTTTTCTGATGAAATTAGAGTATTTTTCATTGAGTATCTAAAGTTTACTTTCCCCATCATCAGAATGAAATTGTGTGCAGTGTCAACCTGTTTTGACCATGTAAATTTGTGATTTATAAAAGCTTCATCACTTAAGTGCTCAATAGCTTATTGACTAGAGCAATTATATTGAATTATATTGTACTACAAAGAATAACAAATTTCTAAAAGTACATAATTGTGCTGTTTGACATTAAGTTAGTGAAAAACAATTAATGAACTTAGAATGTGTAAAAGTTTGTAAATAGCTAAATTTTTTTGTCATAACTTTTTGATTTTTCACTGAAAATGAATGAAATTTTCAACAATTGTTCAAAAATGTGATTACAGTATAATTTACTCAAAAAAATTATAACTTGTAATGGAAGGGAGAAATTCAAGTTTGGATTAAAACATAATCGTGCAAAAGTTTGTAAACAAATGAAAAAATTCAAAAAAGAGATATTTCTAATTCCTCCACAGCTTTTAATCACACCACATTAGTATTTTGTAGAATAGCCTCTAGATTTTAACATTGTTAATCAACAACAAGAAATAGAGTCAACTTGATAAGAACATTTATGGGATATTTGCCCAACAATCCGAAAGCACCTGGAATAAATCATTTTTGTTGGTTGGTTTTTTACCTTTTATTTGGCAATCGAAATCTTCCCAAAGATGTTCTATTGGATTTAAATCTGAGTTTTGAGAAGGCCAAACTGAAGTAGGAATTTTTTTGAAATTGAAAAAATTTTTGATAGAATTTGTACGGTGCTTCAGATTGTTGTCTTGCTGGAAAATCCAACCACGAGGACTTTTTTCCTCTCCATGTGGCAGCATAACATTCTTGATTATATCTAAATATACATTCTGATCCGTTATGCCTTCAATACAATGAAGTGGACCAATAGAATGATGACTAAAAGATCCTCAAACCATTGTACTGTCACCACCATGTTTAACTGTTGGCTTTTGATGCTTATGAGCAAGTCTTTCATCTTTCGGACGTCTCATGTGCTTTATACCATTGCTACCAAACATACAAAACTTTGAGTCGTCACTGACTTTTGACCATTCACTTGAAGTGCAATTCAAACAATCTTTTGAAGTGCAATTCAAACAATCTTTTGCAAATTTCATTTTGACTGAGCAATTATTTAATAATATTAATGGTTTCTTTACATGACAATAACTAAACAATGTATGGTGATGCAGGCAACAATTTGTAGTATCTACACTACACTTAATGACATAATTCTTGCTCAAAATGCTATTTAATTTGATAGTACTTCTGTGTTGATCTTGTTTTGATTTTCTTACCAAAGTCCTTTCTTGATGTTCTGTAGTTATCTCAGGCCTACCTGAACGATGCTTGTTTTCAAGTGTCTTTTGGTCTCTATATCTCTTAACTAGTACGCTAATTGTTGATTTAGCCACATCATGAAGCTCAGAAATTTGGTAATAATGAATGGTAATGATGAAAATATTAAATAATAGTTTCATGAAGAAGATTCCTTCTTCTCTACAGCATGTATTACTAAATTTTTCTTTTCTCTTCACGATTACTTTGATTTTCCAATTATTTTTTAAATTCAATTTAAGTTAAATATTATTTCCAGTAAATTAATTTTAGTATAATTATATTTTTCTTAATGAAATGTTGATTTTCTTAATGTGGCATGAAGTTGTTTATAAACTGTTTTCAATGAAATTTGAATTACTCCCTTTCATTACAAGTAGTAATTTTTCTAAGTTTTACTATGCAATATTTTGGTTACATTATCAACACAATTATTTAAAATTTCATTGATTTTTAGTAAAAAGTCAAAAAGTTATGACAAAAAACTTGAAAAATTTAGCTGCTTATAAACTTTTGCATGCTACTGAATATTTGAAACCTGTATTTGTTTTTTGCTTTTTTTATATTCTTTTTTTTTTTATTATTCTTTTTTTTTATTATTCTTTTTTTTTTAATACTTAACTTTTTTTAGGGTTTGTTTGACTCATATTTAAAATCATTCTTTGTGCACACAGGAGATCCTACTCATATAAAAAAGTTAAAGGCAAGTGTTTTAAGATTTTTTTTTTTACTTTTGCATAGCTTAGCTTAAACCTGATTTAAATTTTCAACAGTTACTTTTTTTTTTTAAGAAAACCAATTTATTGTTTTTTAATTCACTTTTATTTCTTTTAGCTCGAAATATTAACAAATTTAGCAAATGAATCAAGTATTCCAACTATTTTAAGAGAATTTCAGGTAGAACAGTGAGTTTGTTTAAATTGAAATGTTTTTTCTTTTTTAGTGTGAGCATCAATCATTCTTCATGAAACTATTATTTAATATTTTCATCACACGTTTTTTTTGTAGACATATATTGCAAGTTCTGACAAAGAGTTTGCTGCTGCAACTATCCAATCTATAGGTAGATGTGCATCAAATATTCCTGAGATAGCTGATACATGCTTAGCTGGGCTTATCCGGATGCTCTCAAACCGAGATGAAAATGTTGTAAGCGAGAGCATTATAGTGATTAAAAAACTGTTGCAAATGAGACACAAAGACCACAGTGAAGTTATACCACATATGGCAAAACTTCTTGATAAGGTTCATGTGCCAATGGCTCGAGCCAGCATATTATGGTTGATTGGCGAGTATTCTGATCGTATACCAAAAATTGCCCCTGATGTTTTGAGAAAAATGGCAAAATGTTTTTCATCAGAGGTAACAAGTAGTTTATTTTGATTTGCATAGTTTGAGCAGATTCCTGTAAAAAACTATAACTTCAAGAATTTCAAAAAAATGGCATAGACTCAATGTTAAAATTCTTTTTTTTTTTCTGCATACATGTATAAATACATACAAACATACATACAAACATACAAACAAAGATACAAACAACCATATAAACAATCATACAAACTATCGTACATGGCAAAGAACAATTTTTAAAAAATCTTTACACTTCTTTTTCAGGAAGATGTTGTAAAGCTTCAAATAATCAATTTGGGGGCTAAACTCTATATTACCAACTCAAAACAGGTGTGCTTAATCAGTTTATAAACTGATTTAATTTTTTAGTAAGAGTCCACATTTTATCAGAGATTTAGAGCAATAGGTTTTTTAATAGTTTTTTAATTTTAGACCCGCACACTTTGTCAATATGTATTTCAGCTTGGTAAATATGATCAAAATTATGACATTCGTGATCGAAGTCGTTTTCTTAAATTTCTTTTATTTCCTGCTGATAAAACAGAAGTAAGAATTCAATATAATTTAATCTTTTTAATTATATTATAATGGATATTTTCTTGTTGTTGTTGTTGTTTTTTTTATTGGTTAATATTTTTACAGTTTTCTTCTGTTCCAAAGTGCCAAAAATATTTTCAGGGTGCTAACAATCTTAAGAAAAAAGCAAAAAAAATATTCTTAATAGAAAAGCCTGCTCCAGTGCTGCAGTCTTTATTCAAAGGTTTGTTTAACTTGTTTATATCTTCAATGTTAGAAAATAATTTGGTGTTTAAAATGTTCTCATATGTAATTATATTTCTTCGAAAAAATTTTTTTATTTTCAATCCTATTACATGTTATGAAAAAATAATTCATGCAGATCGTGGTCAATACCAATTAAGCTCACTTTCTCATATGATTGATTCAATTGCAAATGGCTATCAAGAATTGCCAGAATTTCCAGAAGAACAGCCTGATCCTAACGTACGAAATGTTGAGGTAAATTTTTTTTAAACTTAATAAAAACCTCAATTATTATTATTGTTGTTATTGCTGCTGCTGTTCTTGTTGTTGTTGTTAGTATTTTGTTTTTACTATTGTTTCTAGTAGTTTTATTTTATTTTTTTATTATTTCTATTATTGTTGTTATTATTTTTATTACTATTATTATTAGTATTAGGATTATATATATCTGTGTACATGTATGCTTGCTGTTCCAGTGGTCCCTGATGGAATTGTAAAGAAGCCAAACCAAGATTAATTTTTTTTTGTTGCTCCATTTCATAAATGACTCTCATATTGAGTTTTTTTAGCAGCAGCCAAAACCTTTCCAGTTTTAGTAGCCTGTGTATCTTTAACTCTCTTTGCAATAATAATAGTAATATTAGTAAAATAATGATAATAATGATAATAATAATAATAATAATAATAATAATAATAATAATAATAATAATAATAATAATAATAATAATAATAATAGTAATAATAATAATAATAGTAATAATAATAATAATAATAATAATAATAATAATAATAATAATAATAATGATAGTAATACTAATAATAGTAATAATGATAACTAATAGCAATAATAAAATAAGCAATAATGATAACAATAATATTAGTAACAAAATTTTTGGTTAGATAAATTAGTATTGATAAATTGTGTTATAGATCTACTGAATGGTCAATTAAATTCTAGCCTAATTCTCATATTTCTAGCCTGTCAATATTTGTTTTTGAATTGATGATTTCTTCTGATTGAGTGATTTATTCCAGCCTAATTCTTAAATGTCTTGCCTGTGTTCTTTAACTGTTGTTGTTGTTGTTGTTGTTGCTGTTATTGTTATTATTATTTTTCTTTTAAGTGGACATTTTATGTAAAATTAAAAAAGTTTGTTTTTCATTCAACCTTGCAGATGGAAACAGTTTATGGAAACCAGTTCCTTTTGACTAAAGAAAAAAATGTTACATCTCCAGATGCAAATGATAAAAGCTTTTACTCATCAGAAGACGAGGATGAAGATGAAGATGAAGAAGACAGTGGAGAAGAAAGTAGCTCATCAGAAGATGACAAGAACACTGAAGATGAAGAGTCATCTGAAAATGATTCTAATGAAGAGAAAGAAGATTCTGGAGAAGGTGGTGTTTTTTGTTTTGTTTTTTTTGAAATTTTTATGCTGTTGTTTTTCTTTTTAATTTCATTTAATTTTCCATTATGATGTATTAAATTTTTGTGATGGTTTAAAATCAAAAAACATTTTTAAAAATAATTTCTAAAAGTGAAAAAGTTTAGTTAAAAAAAAAAATTTTAATTGTGAATTTATCCCAAAGTCAGTTGTTGTTCTTTTATTGACCTTGAAATTTTAACTGGCATTCATTCTTTTTAGAGAGTGAGTTTGAGGAGTTATCTGAAAGCGAAGAAGAAAAGGATGATACAATAGACATAACTAAATCTTCTGAAAATAAATTGTCAGGTGGAAGTAGTGAAGAAGAAACTTCTGATGAAGAAAGTGAAGAAGAAAGTTCTGAAGAGGAAAGTGAAGAAGAAGAATCAGAGGAAGATGAAGATGAAGTAGTTGTGCAAGTAAACACTTTTCTAAAGTTTCAGTCTCTATTTTAAACTCAGAGTATTCAATAGGCTGTTTTCATTTTTTTTTGTTGCTTTTTACATGTTAAACTTTTCTTATCATTTTAAATTTTCTTCGTGCAGGCACCAGCAAACAATAAAATTGAAAAAATCAGGAAAAGTATTCAGCCAAATCAAAAATCCTATGATCAGCTGCTTGACTTAGATGACTGTAATTTTTTCTTTCACTTTATAACTTGTAGTTTTATTTTAACATTATGATTTCTTCTCTACAAACTAGTAATCCTAATATTTGTGTTAATTTTTAGTTTCAGTTCCATCAAAGCCTAATACAGTTGACACTATTAAACCATCATTGGTTTCAGATATGGCGAATCTATCTGTTGATCCTACAAATTGTACTACCATATCCTTACAGTCTTCTGTAAGTAGCCTGGGGGCAGTGCTCTGTGAAAGGATATATTGACATGTTAAAATGCAAACAAAGCAAAATGTTAACTAAATGAACCATTTTTGGGTTGAGGAGTTATCATGATTAAATATTCCAAATAAAGCTCATAAATATTTAACACTCTTCAATTTAGTAGGAAAAAGCAACAATACTGTTACAAAAATCACTTTAAGCTATCTTAGATGAATGTTTAGAAAGAATATAATTGCTAAGAATGTCAATAAATTGTATTGATAGCTGTATATATATATTTTTTACTAGCCTAGAAACTTCAAGTCTTTTGAACTTCTCAGCAAAATAAATGGCAAGGGTTTGATAGCATATTACAAGTTTCCTCGTGCACCTTGCATATATTCAAGTACCATGGTTGCCATTGAAATAGAGTTTGAAAACTCAACCAATACTGAGATCAAAAGATTACGAGTTGAAAACAAGGCAAGTAAGATAATGAAGAAATATTAAACAAAGAGAGATTTGATTTAAGGATTTAAAGATTTTCAAGATTTTTACTTTTTTTTTTTATTAAATTATTATGCCAATCATTAATTCCAAGTGCATCAATTTAGTGTTTTGATTGTATTTTTGCTCTTATTGTTTGGATGCTGAAATACTTTTCTGAAAAGCAAGTTTATTTTTAGAAATTATCATCAGGAGCTCTTATGCAGGAGTTCAATGAAATTGGTAAAAGTTTTGTTTCGTATGAAAAATATTTTTTGGTGACATTGGAGCAGTTTTCAGTAAAGTTGTTGCAAATTTATTAAAAATTATTTTAGTAAAAAAATTCAATTTTAGTTTAATAGTAATAAAACCAATTTTTTTTAATAATATTTTTTTTTGTGAGTAAAAATATGAAGCTTCAAGTTCATTGAAACTATTAACCCCACATTTAAAAACCGCAAAGAAAATTTTTTTCAATCAAAATAAACAAAATATTTGAGTTAAGAGAGAGAAATAGCAATTTTCCTAAAATAACTTTAATTTTTATGCTGCTTTTAACTGTAGCAAGTATTCCAGCTAAAGAGAGCATATTAGCTATGGTTGGTATTGACTTCAAGGATACTGTTCAACCTGTGACCTTTGATCTATGGTTTGTTATTTTTATATTGGAACTCCTTTACTTGTTGTTTATTGTTTTTTAGTATAAAAATGCAATAACCAAAAAAAAAAAAAAAAATCTTATTTTATGAAAACTTAATTTCTAATTTTTAAATTTTTCAAAGTTTTGCAAACCATACTGCTTATTTATGGAAGCTAATGATATTGAATTTTTTTTTTAAATAGCACTGAATCTGGAAAGTTCACAGTTCAAATAAAAGTTCCTGTTGGAGAGCTGATGAAAGGAGTTTCACTAACTCAGCAGGAATTTACTACACAGCAAAAAAAGTTGACTGGTATGACAGAAAGTAAACTTTCCTGCCAACTTTTCGATCCCGTTCATATTTTAATTAGTAAAACAGCAGAAATAGCTAATATGACTCAATCGCCTTCCCCTCTTGAAGATCAAAATGTTTTCAGGTAAGAAAAAGTAATTACAAATATGTGGAGGATGAAGATTGTTATGATTAACATGGTGTTAGTTCTACTACTTTTTTATATTTGCAGGTTCGCTGCCAATTTAATTTCCTCTGGCTTACCTGTTCTCCTTTCTGTTAAAAATGATGGGAGCAATAGTCAGATTATTGTTAATTGTGAAAAGATTAGCATTGGATCATTACTTGTAAAAGAAATAAAAAGTGCAATATCACGTTAAAAAGTTTATTAATTTATTTATTATATATTTTGTGTTTTTTCTGATGTTTATAATTGAATAGTACTTCTATAATTAATGAAATTTTGACAGATGAATTTAAAGTTTAAAAAGTTTGCAACCTTTTGCTTATAGTTTCTACCATATATTTTGAATTTTTAAATTTGATTACATTTGGCTGGAGTAAAGTGAAAGTAATTTCTTTTTTAAACTTAACTTTTTTTTTTTTCTCTTTTTTTAAGTAATCACTAATTTGTTTATATTTTTATTTTTATTTTTTAATGGCTTTAATTATATTTGGAAAAACAGGAATTCAATGCTTTAAAATGTGTTAATAAGATTTTCATCTTTGCTTTGTTTCTTTAAATTCTAGTCTTTGAAATGAGAGTTTATTGGTAACATGTAACATTTTTATATTATCAGTTACTACATAGAAGACTGAAAGAAATTATATTTTTGTTTACTCTTTCTTGATCATATTCTCTGATTTCTTGAAAGATATTGAAACAAAACTGATTGTTATTTGCTTAATTTACCTGAGCAAAACCCTTTTGTTATTCTGAGTAATGACCTCTTTGTTATCCTGAGTAATGACACTTTCGTATGATTATCAAGAAGAATGAATGTTTTTTGTTATAAGATCAAAAGTTAAAGTTCTTTTATTTTATAGTTTGATTTACAGCTTAACTACTTTACAATTGGCTTAAAATGGTTAAGTTAGATGCTGTACTTTTGAAGTATATGTCAAGGGAGGACTTCAGGGTACTAACTGCAGTAAGAATAATAAGATCTTCTTGTTTGTTTTTTTTTTTTTTTTGAGTTTTAGATTCAAATGTTTGTCATTTTTTAAATTGATTTGAACAAATAGTAAAAGTAAAAGATTCTATAGTGATAATAAATGTTGGAAAAATAAATCTGTAAATGTTGGAAATTTAAAAAAAAAGTGCTAAGAAAAATGTTTGCCAATCAAAGTATGCAAAATAAGTACTGGTTAAAATATTGATAGTTATGGATATAATTCACCAATTAGTTAAAGAGATTAGAATCAACAAGCATTTATATATGGCTGGATATTAAATCCTTGCCATAATGTGTTCTATACAAGAGACAAGAGCTAAATGGCTGCAGGGGGTAAATTAACACTGTATTTAATTTTTAGAGTTTTCCACCAGAAATTTTCAGAACTTATACAGAATCTTCCTGCTTAATTCAATCTCGAGTGTATTATCAGAGAGATTAGCGCATGCGCAAAGAAGTTATTGCAATTTTTGTGATTTTTTTCTAATTTTGTAAACCTTATAAATTTTCGATTTTAAAAAGCAATAGCATTAACTACAAATAAACTCAAATAGACATAAGTGTTGTATGGTTTACTCTAACCTGCCATATTTTGTGTTTTTGGTGATCTGCAGGCCATTTTGTAAACAAAAAGCTGTTGGCATTAGTTGGCACAATTATTGTGGGCTAGTTGGCAATGTTCCAATTTACCTCTACTCACTGTAAATTTACTAAAGTTATATATTATTGCAGGCCTGCAGAGCATAAGCTCAACTTTTAGTTTCTGTGCTTGATCCTTCGCAGCTTGTAGTCATCAATTGTGTTCCACTCAGTTGGATGTTTATGAATGAAGTCCTCTGTTATACCAAGTGCTGCAAATAGCTCTCAAGTATGAACTGACACAAAATCTGATAGTTGTGAAAGAATTATCTCAGCATCCTCAATCGAAGCTCTTACATATTCTATCTTGCCCTTCACGCATTAAAAAAGCTACCATATAAACTAGCTTCATCAGAAATGTCCTCATCAAATAACGCCAACCCTACTGTGATTTCACTGAAACAGCAAAAGTGTAGCCAAAATGTGTTCAAAGCTGTATTAGCTGCTCTCTCATTCAACTGCTTGTACTCAACTAATTTTTTCAGCATTTGAATATCTTTTCTTGGAGCAGAAACTGCTGGTGGACATGTGTGCCATGCCTGCAAATAGACACTGGTGATGAAGATTGAACTGCTGAAGTTCATTGAGTTCTTTTGATGTCAGCTTGAATTAAGATCAAAATAAGTAAATCTTGAAATAGTAAATTAATTTTCCCATCCACCTAGCACTATGATACCTGCCTGGCACATGAGCTGTTGTGGATACATCTGTATCACCAAAAAGCAAGATGGCTAAAAGAAGCAGTTCTTTGTAATCATCCCGTAGCTGGTATGTGACAATCTGGTTTTTGAGGAAATTCAGCATATATTTTTAAATAATAATAGTAATTGAGTATTATTAAAAAATAAAACAAAATAAGTAAAAAATGGTGTAACTAATCTGGAACATCTACAGATTATTTCAGGAACTCAGCAGCGGTTACTTCACAGTGTGCATTTTCACTTTTGTAGTTTGAACTACTATTTAATATGAAGTTATTTTCAAAATAATCTACTTAATCTTTGTATCAAACAAATTTAAAAGGTAACACATGCAAGTCTGAATCATGAAAATTTGAAAATTTGATGATGAAGAATGTTATTATTGGGTTTGTGTTGGAACCTTCTCCAAAAGTAAACCTGAGAGAATCTAGGTTTAGCACCTTTGAACTTTGAACCTTTGAAGTCCTGATAATTGGAAACCCATTTTATACTTATGAGAACTGTAATGATAATCATTTGTAGAAATGACAAAGCTTAAAAACTAAAACTGTAGCTAATTAGTCCTGGTCTGCCCTAATATTAAAAAAAATAATTATTTCTTTTTTTTTTAAGACTTTTGTATTTAAATAATTTAATTTTATGCAGGTGGAAATGGGAATGAAAAATCACGAAATTGTCCCCTTGTCCTTAGTCTCACAAATAGCCAGCTTAAAACATGGTGGTTGTCATAAAATACTTAAAGAATTAGTTAAAAACAAACTATTATGCTATGAAAATAGTAGACAAGGTAATTATAGTTTTTTTTCCTTTAAAAAACACTTTTATTAATTACTCTTACTAACTAAACTTTTATCTCACATAATCATTGTTTAACATTGTTTGTATAGTTGTTCGTATCATTGTTTGTATCATTGTTTGTATCATTGTTTGTATCATTGTTTATCTAGGTCACATAATCATTGTTTGTATCATAAACAGTTATCATAAATTGTTATCATTGTTTGTATCTTAGTCAATCATCCTTATCATATAGATTATCATATAAATAGATCTGTCCAAAAAGCAAACAGAAGAAAATGAGCCATAAAGTGCATCACATTTCTAAATGCTTTCTGAAAGTCAAAATAACGACTCTTAAATCAAGGACCTTTTGTCCTTCAAGGAATTTATGTCTGTCACGAATTTATCTATTCTGGGTGCAAGAAATTGGAGAAGCAACAGCAGCTGTATGCTTGTACACTCATTGTTGGTTGATTCAAAGAACCCATTTCTCAAAAAGGTGAGGATGCAGCTAGAGAAAAGGATCTTCATTGTGTTGTAAATACCGGCTCACTGGATGTTTTTCTTCTCTGATCATTTTTGTGGAGCTTGTTACTTTTCTCATCCATTGTTACATTTCTTATCCATTATCAAGCTGAAGGAATACACAATAGTGAATGTAGTTGAGTTTCATTTTTGACTTATTCAAAATGTTGGATTACCTTGTCTTATGGAAAGCTTTATGGATATATGTAGCTTTATGGAATTATTGCTGCAAATAATGCATTTAAAACTAAGGAGTTGATTTTCATTTTTCATCAAAGTGATTTTCTTGCTTAAATAGGTACTGGATATAGATTGAGCTATTCAGGGTATGATTATCTTGCATTAAAAGCCTTAGCAAGTCGTGATGTTGTCTATTCTGTCGGAAATCAAATAGGTGTGGGAAAAGAATCAGGTATCACAATAATATTCGAATTCTTTTGAAATTATGTTATTAATTAGCACACCTAATTTAATACAGTGACAAAGAATAATTGATTTAAAGCTTTTTAGATATTTATAAAAGTATCATATAAGTTTGTAAATTATTTTTTTAGGATGTTCAAAATTTGCTTTGAGTTTTATTTTTGTCTTAGATATTTATATTGTGGCAGATGAAGAGGGTACTCAATATGCAATGAAACTTCACAGGTATTGTCCTCAATTTGTTTTTTTAATTTAATTAGAAAAATGCAAGTCAATTAGAGGGGAAAGGACCGTCTAAAATCTTTTCATAAATAAATAGGAAATGAAATAAAAGAAGATCTTTGTATAGTCCATGGCTTCTTTTTTTTTTTTTTTATGATGATGAGAAAGAAGAAATTTGAAATATTTCAACTTGTTGAATACCACAAAATGTCACAAAATCAAAGAGCTTTAACACGATTTTTTTTATAAACCTATGTAAAGAGTTTCTTATAAACTTAAAAGCTCGTAAATAGTTTAAAATGTTCTTGTAAAATGTTATTGTTAATTGGATTCCAAATTTTTCTGTTTGGCTTTATTTAAAGAATGCAAAAATCCTCATATAAGATATATGAATCAATGGTTTTTCTCAGATTAGGTCGAACTTCATTTCGTAAAATTAAAGAAAAGCGTGATTACCACAAACATCGTAACAGTGCTTCGTGGTTGTATTTGTCAAGGATAGCTGCAGCTAAAGAATTTGCTTTTATGAAGGTATGTTTGACCATGTCATGTTAAAATAAAAGTTCAAAAGAGATTTCTATGGTAACTATTAAAAGATTTAACTTTAAAAAAAACAAAAAAAAAAACTTAAAATTGAGTCAAAAAAGATTATGCACCCAAAACTTCGAATATGGCTTTCTTTGCATACGTAATTTTTTTCATCCAGGCTTTATTCGACAATGGGTATCCAGTGCCTCGTCCAGTAGATTTTAATAGACATTGCATTATTATGGAGTTGATGGATGCATCCCCTTTGTAAGTTCTTTCATTAATTCCATTAACTTAAGTTGTGATTGTGCTGTTGCAATGTTATTAAATTGTTTTTGTATTTTTCGATGAGCGTCAGCGAAACTATTCAAAATAGTTTTTATTTAGATATCAAGTAAATGAACTTACGAATCCAGGTGCTGTTTACAGCGATTGCATGAACTTGATAATGCAGCTGGCAGCTTTAGGTTTGGTTCATTGTGATTTCAACGAGTTCAATTTAATGCTAGAGGTTGGAGAAACAGTTAAAGTAATTGACTTTCCTCAAATGGTTTCAATATCACACGTTAATGCTGCCATGTACGGTTAATCCAAAATAACCTTAGAGTTTTAAAGTTAATGCAAATCATAGTTGCTTTCAATTAAGCCACATATTTTAGCTCTTCAATTAGGTCCTATAGCTTTAACTTTTAGGTGTAATTTTTAGGTATTTTGCAAGAGATGTTGAATGCATTCGTACTTTTTTCAAAAAACGATATGGTTATGAATCGGATTCTTTTCCCAAGTTCAACGAAGTTGAACGCGAAAACGACATAGATATAAAATTGACTGCAAGTGGATACATAAAAAATCAAGACTGTACCGAGAAAGACACCGACGTTCTCCAAGTTGAGTTTGAGCAGGTGTACTAGCAATAGTTTTTTTTTAATATATTATTCGGCCGGATTTTTTGTCAAAAAAGCCCTCTCCGGTACATCACTAGACGTAAAGCTCTCTCGATGCAGTAGATTCTGGAAGTTGTAAATTAATAATGATTTCAATGTAATTTAATTTAGATAGTGTCTAACCTACGCCATCAAAAATTAGACGATCCTGAAAACAAAACTGACGAGGCTGTAAATTCTGATTGTTATGATTCAGAACATAGTAGTATAAGCGATGGTGAAGATGACCAGGAGGAGGAAGAAGAAGAAGAAGAAGAAGAGGTTAAGAAACAAAATCATAAAAGTGGTAAGTGCAAGTTTTATGTAGAGTTTTGTGTCGACCCTTTTAATTGATCGGGACCTGAGGGAGAGTGCATTTGCGCTAGATTGGTGCATCCAGTATCCGCCTGAAATTTTATAAATGTAAATACATTGAATTTATTAGTATATTTATGATAGATATTTATGATTGATATTGATGGTAATATGCAAAACTTGTTATTTTTAGAGGCTGTAATTATTAGTAACGTTGAGTATGACTCGGAAAACTCTGCATCAGAATCAGAGGATTTTGAAGCTTTTCACGTGGAGAATAAAAAACACCGTCCTTACCGAGACGCAAAAGAAACGAAAGAGAATCCTTCCAATACGACACTAATAAAATTTAAGGTTCAAACCCATGACGATATAAAAGAAAAGGTAAAAAAGACTATTTTAAGTAAAACTCAAAAAGATTGTCATCGCAGAAGAGTAAAAAAAGGAGAGTCTTCTGTATCGACAAAAGCTCAGAAGGAAAACCGCTTTGTTATAAAAGATAGTCTAGACGGGTGGTAGCTGATTTGACACGGATCTTTGTCCGTCGGAAAGATTCTTTTCAAACGCTTTTGCAATATCGGCCAACGTTAAAATACGCTATTTACGTTAAGATGGTAAACCACAATTCAAAAAAATTTCTTTAATAAAGCAATTTTATCACCAAAATTAATTTTTGTTGCAATTGATTTAAAATTAACACTTAAAATTTTTAAAAAAAAAACAAAATTTGCTCTCCCAAAATAACGCCGTAAAAACTCGTTTTGTGGCGTTATTTTAGGAGAAAATATCTCTGAAAGTAAACCTTTTTTTAATACCCTTTGGTATTTTTTCAGCTAATTAGATTTGTTAGCTTAGGCACCGTGGTATGATCTAACATAGCCCTATGCTGTAAGAAAGTCCTAATTTGTAATCACTAAAAATCCGCAAAGTTTAATTTAATTTTGCCTCGTTTCAAAATGACTATACGTAACGTTCTATATACATTTGTTAAGCTTAGAGTTTCTAGTTTTCAGAAAACACAAAAAAAATTTTTGTTAAATATTTAAAAACGAAGATGAACAAAAAAGCGAAGATGAACGCCGAAAGCGTAGGTATGAGAATTGTTTTACTCTGGGTATACGCGGTAAGGCATTTCTAAGCTAAAAATATTCCAAGAAGGACAATTTATGACGTAATCGTACTGAAAACAAATTTGGACATGAGAAAAAGGCTGGAAGTGGTTGTCTAGTAGAAGAAAATGCCAAAAGTAAAGTTATCAAGTTAAAAACCATTTTTGATCATCAAGATGGTTGATTCTCAAAGGCAAGTAGCTAGTAAATTCAGTATTTCGCTATCATATGTGAATAAATTACTTAAAAATAAGTTTGCTATCAAATGCTATAAAAAAAAATCTCGAAGCGAGATGATCAAATGATGCAAAGAATTTCAACATATTTCAGTAAGCTATCAGAATTACGGGATTTTGAATGAATCATTGTTTAAGAATCGTATATTACTTTAGATCACAGTATAATTAATGGAAACGCAAGTTTTTACTCAAGTAATACTTTATTGAGTCCATCAAATGTTAAATTCAGTCAAAAAGAAAAGTTTTCAGAAAAAATACTAGTCTGGATCACAAATTCGTCTAAAGGTCCAAAGGTACCATATTTTCGGGAATCTGGCAACGCTATCAACCAGTTCATACACTTTATATAAATTTTCTAAAAGCTATTATAGCAAATTTATAGCTGCAGGTTTTCTAAGGGAGATAAAAATTGGTTAAAGAGAAGGAGGAGATTAATTATATTTGGAGATTAATTTTCATGCATTACATGCTAGTTGTAAACCATTTTTTATTTTGTAATTTGTTGTTAGCATTAACTTATAATATTAGGCAATAACTTTATTTGATAATTCACGTTCAGCACACTCATAAGTAATAAACATTGACTTTAAAACTTTAAAGTTTACTATTACATTACAATCATCCTCATCAAGCTCATTTTCATGACATTCAATATGATTTTTTTTTTCCACTTACAGATGTTTTTTTATCGTTAAATGTTTTACGCAATACTTGGTATAAAGCAACAATTTAGTGGCTGTAGACATAAATTATAGTAAAAGGTAACAAAAACCATAAGATCTAAAACTTTTCTTTTTCTCTACAATGAGTACATGTATATTGTCTCTTGAGGTACCAATCTTAGTAGTTCTAAATAAACAGTTACTATGGGTGTTGCTAGATAAACAAACTCAGTCCTTCCTATTTATAAGTTTTATTAGATCATGTTGAGCCAAAATTTTAACATCACGTTCTAAAATTTTTGAATTATGAAAAAATTACTTTTTTAAAAAAAATCTTAATCAAATTCAATGCTTTTTGAATTAACTTAATGCTCTCTATTTTATCAATTAACAAATGAAAGTTTTGTTTTTTCCATTCTTTACGAATAAATTTGAAATAGTTAAACATAACATTTTTCGTAGGAAGCAAGAGATACTCTTCAGTTTAAGTTGGTGTCTTTTAAAAAAAGAAAATAAAGAAATTTAAAAATAAAACTTTCTGTTTTTTTGGCGGGGAAGTTTTTTTTCCTCGACAAAAAACTTATCTCACTGGAAGGTTTTTTTTGAGACGAGTCTTAGTGAATAAATTCGAAAATTCGATTTATAAATTTTTGTCTGTCTAACAAGATTTTTATGTTCAGAAGAATGAAACATCAATTTTTACTTAGAATTGAATATAAGCAGGTTTATGATGTTAAGAGTGAAAAAAAACATAAATAAATTAAAAGCGAATAAAAATAAGATATTAAATAATTATCAAACAATGATAATTTCGTTTTAAAGCATCCCAATTCACAAAAACTGAATTATAATTGTTTTAAGCAAATAAAGTGGCCGTTCCCCATGGCAAAAGATAATGGTCTCTGCATAACAAACATGTTCAAAAGAAAATTTTGCCTTTGAGATTTGTTTAACTTCTGGCTAATTATTACTATTTATTATTGTTATTTTAAAACAACTGAAAATTTTAAGCATAAGATTAGGTAAAGCTTTTTAAAGCACGTCATGAAGTTTTTGTTCAAAGATTTGTTCATATTTGTGATTCAGGAAACATGAACCGTTTTCTTGTCCCTAAACACCAATAATGCTATTGTAATTAGGGATTCATTATAGATTCGTGATCATAAATCATATATGCATTATTTGGGGCTTCAACAAAAACGAATAAAAGCATCGCTTGCGTTTCGAGGCTCAAGAGTAGGTTATCTTTATTCAAAAAACTTTTCAGACTGAAATCCGAAAATATTTGTCGCATTATTGGTTGCATATGTGAAGTAAAACTGTGTTAAAGCATCTTTTGTATAAAAACTTTACACTTTAGTTAAAAAAACTGGTATGATCAGTTACATTTTTGTTAAAAAAAAAAGTGTTTTGATTAAACTAAATTTAAACTTTTGATGATTCTTATGTGTTTATCCATCATTTTAAGTAGTTTAATATCATTCATACTGGAATGAGAATATAAATTTTAGCATTAAAAGAATGGGAAGTTTTTATATATTAATATCTTTATTACAATGTGAAAAAAAAACAAATTCAAATGCATTTTAAAAGTTCTTAATCAAAAATCCTCCTTATTAAATTTCCTCTAAAACTTGCTTGACAACGAAGTAGTTTCCATGTAATATTTGCCAACACAAAACAAATATAACAACAAGATAGGACCCCCTTTTTGTGATTTGCTTTATTCTAGTATGCAGATAATTAAATGCATCAACTGATGACGTCATAAATTAACGGTTCTCTAAATTGCACTAATTTTAACTTGTTCGGCAAAACAAATAGTTCTACATCAGAGTCAGTTTTCAAAAACAAATTTAATCCACGTCACTCAATAAATGAAAATCATGAGAATTCAGATAATCATTTATCATTTCATGTAGACGCACTAAATTAAATTTTTAATAACTATTGTTAATGTTGATTTTAAAAAACCTTATTTCAATGAAAATAGTTATTTAATTGGGAAATTTAAACCCTGCGTTTTTGATTATTTTACAAATTGTTGGAGTCGAATTTTAATCAGTCGTTAGCTAAATGATTTAAATAAAACGTTTAGAATCCCAAGCGTGGCGTATCTAAGCGTGGGTAGGGCAGGCAGGGCACGTGCCATGGGCGCCAGCCTAAAAGGGGCGCAAAAGAGGCTTGGTTGCGATACAATAAGCGAGAATTATATAAAATAAATTAAGAAATAATATATCATATAAAATAAATATATTATATAAAATAAAGTTTGTGTCATCATTTATTAAAAAATTGTAATTAAGCACTTTATGTGGGGGAAGAGGGGCGCGAGATCGGTGTTTGCCCCAGGCACTATTTACCCTAGGTACGCCACTGATCCCAAGCCAATAATATTCTATTTTAACAAATCTAGAAAAATTTGATACAATGTATTATGTCATATAAATTAAAAAATTAATAAGTGCAAAATCAGAAAGATTTTTATATTTAATTATTACTTTGGAAACTGATTTCTGCTGATTATTAATTTTTAACTCTGAGAGAACTTCTTTCACATCACATTTAGATTCCGTTAAGATTTAACTAACTGAAGAATCTTTTACTTATTTACCTTTTTTATTTATGATTGAGGTTTTAAGTTAAACACTTAATGCAAATGAACAAAAATAGAACATTTAAAAAGGTGTGTCAAAATAAAAAAAATTTAAGTTTTAGTGTATTTAAATAACATAACTGAAAGGTTGAAAAAATAAGCTTTTAGCCAATCATCACGCTTTACAGTTTTTACAATGAATAAAGTGGCGTTAAGATCATCTGAACGAAAAATGTTTTAACAAAAAGCGTTTGTTAACATCTTGCTTTGAACTGCTTCGTGTTATTTTTACAGTAAAGGAGTGTCCAAATATTTGCGAAGGAAAATACAAAAAACTTTGCAAAGGACAAATATTAAACAAATTTAATCGTTGCAATATTTCTTTTCAAGTTTTTTTTTTTAAATATATTTTTAGTTTATCGAAGAATAACGCTTTCAAATACAAAGAAATGTTTGATTCAACTACTATTAACGAAGATTCGACAGTGGAAATGTCCGATCGTAGACCGATTCTTGGTGAAGTGCAATCATCGCGATTTAAAGATGGTTACACAGTCTCATACGTGTCAAAAGTGGGAAGCAATAACGCAGGTAGCCTGCATTTTATTCAATAGAAGATGGTTTGATTTAAAGTAAGACAATATATTATTATGATTTTATAGTGAAACAATTTTGATATGACATTTTTTGTTGCGCATTTTCCCGTGATTTACAATCTATCGTTGTTTATAGCATATCGTAAATATAGCATGATTGGAAGTAAGCTGCCTCCGCAAGACCTTCAGGCGTCGTTATTTCTACCCTCTTTTTCACTCAGCTACCGCGATGCTACACGCTCAATTATTCAAAATTATCAAAGCCAGCTAAATAGTTGCCAGGAAAGAATTACTTCATCTAAGTCAGTGCTTGTCAGCTTGGCTGAGAAATTATCTAACGATAGAGGTAAGTGAGGCATCAAAACTTTCTCTTATGCAATCAACGTTTTCTTTTTCATCAAATCCTAAATCCTACTTTCTTTTATTTTAGGAGCATCTGTTTTACTTGCGATGTGGAACATATTGCCGATAGGAAGTTCAGTTTTCAGTCTACCTTATTGTATGGTGATAGGCGGTTACGCCGTAGTTCCAGTTATTTTTCTTATGAGTATTCTAGCAGATGTTACTGGTTTAATATTAGTCGACTGTTTGTATGCGGTTTCTCCAAAGAGTAAGCAGCGAAAAAGAGTGCATTTAAATTATGTGGATATTGCACGAACTGTGTGGGGAGAGTACGGTGCACGTGTTTTGCATGCTCTTTTAATTTTTTACCTATTTTCGGGATGTGTCGTGAATATTTTGCTGCTAGGTAAAAGTGTTTATGAACTGCTCCAACCTTATACGCATCTCTCTTTTGAATTGCTAACAATAATATTCTCCGTGTTAGTTTACCCAACATTATTTATAAGAAAACTCACAGTTCTTGCTTATCTCAGTATGTCTGCGATAATCTCCATCTTAGTTAGCATTACTGCTGGCATTATTATATTTTTTATTGAATCTGGTAACTGGAAGTTACATGCCAAAGAAATTCCTTTAATTGATCTCAAAGGATTTCCTTTAGCTGTTAGCATTGTTATGCTTACTTGCGTTTCTCACTCTGTACTTCCTCAGATTGAAGGCAACTTGGCTGACAGCTCGCAAATAAATCGTGCTCTTCATCAGTCTTACCTTATAACAGCAATTGTCAAATTTTTTTTTACAACCTTCGGCTGCATTACTTTTGGTTTAGCTACACAAAGTATAGTTACTCTTAATGTGGCCGTTGTGAACCAAATTGTTTATATAATCTGTGCTATTGCCTTACTTTTCTACGCTGTTTTAAACTACCCTTTAGGAATGTTTGTGGTAAGCGAGTTTGTTGATAGTTTTACTGAGAATACGAAAATCGAAAGAAGCAAAATTTTATTTTTTACATGGATTGCTATTACACGTTTAGTTCTTGTAACACTTAGTGTTATTGTGGCAATTTATGTTCCATATTTTGCTATCGTATTGGGTATTAGAGGGAGTGTGATTGCGACATGCTTTATGTTTGTTTTTCCGTGTTATTTTCATATGAAGTTAAAGTGGAAAACGCTATCATTTCGAGAAAGATTTACAGATATTATTCTTCTTTTTCTCGGAGTTATAATTGGTGCATGTGGTTTATACGCGTCAATAATCAAATTAATTGCAATTCTTAAGTTGGAAAGTAGATAAAAATTTGTGGAATGAATCGCTGCATAAATTATAAATACTTTATTGAATGATTCAAAAGTTTACTTTTTTACTTACATTTTAAATTTTATTGTTATTTACAAAAATGATTTGATTCATATATATATTTTTTGATATTATATCTTATTTGATTTTAAAAATATTATATATATATATATATATATATATATATATATATATATATATATATATATATATATATATATATATATATACTGGGCCGGCGCGAACACGTACTTTTTGGGGGCGTGTGAGTCAAAAAAATTGCCGACTAATGTTTCTTCGTCATTATTATGTAATCATTTTAGTATAGTATAGTTGATTACTAAAGTAACCAAAAATAAGCATTATTTTAATAATATAAAAATTCGTATTTAAAAAAAAAATGCTATAGAAGTAAATAAAATTTATAAGTATAAATGATACGGAAGTAAAAGTAGATTTAAATTTTACATTTTTTACAACAAAAAAATTCAGAGCTTATTAGAAATTTTTTTGGTAAACATATTTTGTAGCAGAGGCCAACTTCAGTTGCAACTGCTACAAAATTTTGTAGCTGCTGCAACTCGGATTCTTGTAACACATTGTGTCTGAATGAAATTATTTTCTACACTTTTTGCATTTAACTATTCCTCTTTTGGCTGCAGGTGGTATAAGTTGTTCTTTTTCAGCAGAGTTTCTTAGCTTCTTTTCCAGGTTTGATGAACTCTCAAATGAAGATAAACTAGCTTTACTTGCCTATTATTAATTTAAAAAAACAAAAAGTATTATGTTTTTAATGTGAATTATTCTGTCATATATTTTTTGATTATATTTCGATCTATTATTAATTACTTGTGGTATGGTTTTTTCTGTGATAAGATTCTTATTTGAAGCAGCAACAAAAGGATTATCTGGGACACCAAAGTGTTTAGTTTTCACTTTTTCACCGCCATGTTGTTTCAATTCGTGTTTTCTTTTATAATCATCGTCAAATACGCTATCATACTTAAGACTCACTAATTTTGTTCTCTTTCTTTTTTTGTTTTTATTTACATTCATTGTAACTTGCAACAAAATAAAAATACACTTTATAAAAAAGAAAAACGATCATAAACATATTTTAAAAACCGGTAACCGACAATAAATCATATATAGTTGACCTTTCTCCTACAATCAAAACGGGATTATGATTAACTCTTAAGACTTATAAGTACGATTAACTTATTATACGATTAACTTTTAAAACTTAAAATTGTAAGTCTTAAAAGTTAATCGTAATAGTTTTAAAAACTTAAAATGCTGTAAAAAATTGAAAGTAAATATTTTAAAATGTAATCGCAAAAATTAAATCAGTCTGCATTGCCGACTAAGGTCATTGAATCCGTTTTGTGCCGACTAAGATTCAGTGTTTTTTTTTTTTGGGGGGGGGGGGGTGTCACACACCCCCATGCACCCCCTATCGCCGGCCCTGTATATATGTGTATATATATATATATATATATATATATATATATATATATATATATATATATATATATATATATATATATATATACACACACACACACACACTCATACACACACACATACACACACATACACAGCCTTCCTTTTCCCCATCTAATAATTAACTAAAATATAATCTTTATTTAACTGAAAGTTTGCTATGAAAACTTATGTTGAGTCCGCCACAACCTAAATAAAGTATGAGTACCCTCATAATTTTACACAAATCAGCGCAACAACAAAATGTATTAATTGCGCGAGTGATACAGGTACTGGATTTAAACATGAAACTGAATCTAAGATGATATAAACGCCTCACACTTTTTAACTTTATTTATCAGACAAAGTGAAGTTTTTTTCAGTGTAGAATAATATATTTTTTAAAAACCTGTTTCAATAGTATTTGCCAGAAAATTGTATATGAGAAATCCAGCTAAATTAAAATATACAAAATTGAAAGGGTTTCTATCATTTTTAAATGGTGAACTTAAAGTTTAAAAAATTTGGGGACGTAAAAAAAAAAGCATCATTTTATTTTTATCATAGTGATTATACTCATCAATATATATTTGTATGCATAGTTTGTGTTAAACATCTTTGTACACTGCCACTCAAGAACATAAAAATTTCAATAAAAAGTTTAATTTTCTCAAAAAAAAATGTACATGCGTAACACATGTAACTTTATGAACTTGTTTTTTACAATAAATAATAATCATTTATTATTTTAAATAATAATCATTGAAGTTTTTATTTATTAAAGCTGTTGTGTAGAAATTTTTTGAATGTTGTATCAAAATAAATACAACTTGATATAAATGGTCTTTGATTCAAATTTTATGTCTAAAAAAGATTATTCTAGTTAACAAGCTGCCCTCAACAACTCAGCAACTCAAACCCTCAACAGCTCTTCAATAGAAGTAAAGAAAGTGTATTTTATTCTAAAACCGTGCTTTTTTTTCAATACGTTTTGTGCGTTTGTTTGCTTTTGTTTAGATCTGTTAAAACTAACTTGAACGGCTGGAAATTTTCCAGTCACCAAAATGCGGTAAGAGTACAGTATCAGCTGGTCAATAAAAAATTATGGATAGGAGAAATTAAAAATTGCTGAAAAAAATAAGAAAGAGAACAGATTCTGCTGACGCCAATTGGAACACTGTTTATTTTTCGTTAAAGTAACAATAGTTGTCTGATGAAAAGAGAATTTAGATTAAAATACGTTTGGTGCAGAGGGTACTCTTCAAAATCAGGATACCACCTATTAATAAAAAAAAAAGAAATCTCTTTTTTTTATTAATCGAGGTGATGTGTAATGAATTTTGATTTTCGAGGTAACATTTAACACAAGCGTCGAAAGTTTATACAATTTTTAACTGCATAAATTAAAGTTTTTAATTGCATAAATTATTCTTTTTAATTTATAGAATACGATTTAGTTGTTAAAATTGAAAGTTATTCTTTTTTCGTCGTAATAAAGTCAATAAAAAAAAGTGATTCTTTAAAAACGGAATAAAACAGTTAAAAATGTCGTGGTTGTTTAAATTATCAGTGACGTACATCCAAACTATTTTCGTCAGTAGTCGTTATTGACGAAATGCTTTCTAATTTTTAACTTCTTTTTGTATTGATGTTTTTGAATTTAAGAGCTGCATTGTTTAAATTTTAGGTTTAGATTTTCAAAATATTTTTCAAAATGTTCATCTTGAATCGTAATCTAGTCTTTAGTTTTGTTTTGAAAGTATAAAACAAATCAGAAAGCACAAACTTTAACACACTCAGATAATCTTTATTTCATTTTAACAATTTTTTTCTAAAAAATTAAGTTACCGTAGATTTCCCTAATTCCGAACAAAATCGTACCTAAAGTTGAATAACTCCGCTTGCTTTTTGAATTTCATATTAATTTTTTTAAATAAATAAACTGGAACCTAAACTGAATCGAACCATATTAAGCAACAAGTATATTTATTATAAAAATATTGTTAATTTTTAAATTTAAAAAGAAAAGCTTTCGTTCGGAATTAGGCACATGTGTTCCTAATTCCGAACGTACATATCAAATCCCAAAAAATGGCATTCAATTTAAAAAAGTAAATAATTTATACTAGCGTAGACCTCTAGATTAGAATTAGGTAAAAAGATTTTTAAAATTTAAAATTACTTTTATTATATAGGGTATAACATTGTGTTGGTGCAGAGTGCGCATTATCTATTTATGAGATCTTGTCTTTTCATTATTTTTTTGTAATCAGTTAAAAAAAAAAAACCTTCACAGTCACTGTCTGTTTCTGTCAGTTAACCAGAAGAAATCTCAGTTATTAGTATCAGGTCGGTTGCAGCCTTAGCGGATGATTCCCTATTAATCAAATAGGAAGCTTTTTTTTTTTATTAACAAGCGTTAAGATAAACAAGACGTTTAGAAATTCAATAAAAAGGTTAAAAGCGTTTATAAGTTAAGGTCGTTAAAATACTATTGTTAAATATTGTTGTTAATTACTTGCGCGTAAAAACGCTAACTTTTGTACAAAAAAAAGTGCATTCCAAAATCTGTTCGGAATTTGGGAAACGTTTTAATTATGCAGAAAAGTATTGTTTTTAAGATATCTTACGAAGTATTGCTAACTTTTGACTTTTTTTTTCAGATAAATAGTCACCATTAAATTCTACATCGAACAGTACGCAATTTAAATTGTCTTTCTTTTTTTTTAAGTCAGTTTTATATTTTTGGTTTTTCAGTGTTTTAAAAAGTGTTTTCCTTGCAATTAAAAAATTTAATGTTATCAATATACATTTTGAAAATATTTTTATATATTCTTATTACCCTAGTCTTCCAATTTATTAATCAGTTTTCCTTTTAAAAATCCCACAAAAATAAAAGATGTAATGATAAGTGAACTAAAGCTGTTCGGAATTAGGGACTGTTCGGAATTAGGGAAATCTACGGTATATCGTATAATTTTAATGAAAAAAAGGTTACCAATTAGGATTTATAGTAAAAATTATTGAAATAAACAGTTGCTAATTTGAACATATCTATGAACCATAGCCAATATTAAAATACTTTGCTATTCTTCTACACTTGCGTAACCTGGTGCTTCTGAATTAGCGTGCACAGTACACACAAATTTTACTGCTTCTACTGCTGTTTGTTCAAAAAATCAGGAGCGATTCTGTACGAGTTTCAATCAGAACGCAAAAAGATATCACGACTATAAGAATTTTTTATTTAAAAACAAAAAATGTATAAATAAATAAATATCTAATTGCTCCTGAAAATTTAAGTAAAAAAATTGTTTTTTGAAGAGATCTTGCTTTTCCCTGTTTTGATGAGAATGATGTGTCAAAGGATAGTAGAAATTATCTTAGCATCCTTGAATTGCAAGGTCTGATCTCTTTTTGGAATCCAAAATCAGTGAGCCAAAAACATCGAGCCAAAAGACCGCAGCGTAAACTTCATAACACGTGTTAGAATTATATAGCAAAAACACTTTCTGACTATTTTGTCGCCTGTTTTGTCGAAAGAAAATTCGTTTGCAAAGAAAAAAATTTCTAAAACATTTGCGATGTAACCAATGAGAAGAGAGTAAATCTGGTTTTGAGCTTTTGATCTCCAACTTTCGTATTGACGCAGAGGAATTGCAACAAGTTCAATTTTTTTGCTAACGAACCAAACGGGCTGTTTTTATTTATTTTCTTTAGCTTTTAATAGTTTTTTTCCCAAGTTATTTTTTGAACATTTCGTGTCTTTTCTTTTATCGCCAGAATGATTTTGGAAAAGATTAATTTAAAAGAAAGAGTCGATGTCGATTCTAAAATAGCGTGTGCAAGTCTCTTGTTTTGTTAAAAGCAAACAAGTCGCGCAATACGCAGAAACAAAGTAACACCGTTCAAAATATTATAATATCAAACTTTTGAACAAAGTAACAATCAATACAGATCCGGTGGGCATTCATCATATTGTCCTAGGCATTGTCCAAGTCTTCTGTAACCAGAATTAGCGCAAAAGACTAATCCGTATGGGCATGGCATGCATATTGGTCTTTTGTTAACACATGCTACGTAGCCAGATCGAAGCTTGTTGTCAATAGCGTAATTACCATCAGCACGATAGATGCAGTCATTTGTAACGTCGACACCTAAAGATTCAAGCAAAAAAATTTACGATAAGATTTTCCCCTCAAAATAACAAAATTTACCATGCTCTTGTCAAATATTCAATTTTGATGGGAAACAAAAGCGCGACATTTTTTGCTTGACTTTGCTGAAGTAAATTCTAAAGAAATGTCTCACCAATACAAACAACGTGCTTTGTTTTGTAGTTTGTCTCAGTCGGTTCGTAATCGGTTTTCTTGGGTTCGTAATCGGTTTTCTTGAGTTCGTAATCGGTTTTCTTCTCTACGTCACGAAACAGTTTTTACAAACGCATACTTAGACGACACATCGAAGATAAAAGAACAGCACAACTGAATGCATAAAAAAAAATGAACAACCACATAAACTTATTTCGCTTATAATAAAATAAGTTGGATTTAGAAATTTTGATCGGAAAGAACTTCAACTTCATCCTTTTGTTTTTCATTGCACAGAAAGCGTTCGAAAACATACGTGTTGTTTGTTACGTTAAAGTTGTTAAAGAGCTTTTGAAGAGAAATTTAAAAAATGCTGTCACTGTGTGACCAGCGATAGGAGTTTTATTTTTACTGGTAAATAGTGGCAAGGAAACTATTGAACGACAAAAATCGAAATTTCAGCCAAAAGTTCCGAAACATCGGTTGAGTTAATCTGTAACCGAAGCCGTAAAGGAAATTTGAGTTAAGCCGGAACCAAAACAGGCTGAAATCTGAAAACCAAGTTAATTCTAAAGCATGAAATAACATAAGCATGAAATAAATTCCAAGCATGAAATAACAATTTAACATATATTTAAACGATTTGTATTGAATAAAAAGTAGAATATGTGAAAACATTTTGATATTGAAAGTTGAATTAAGGAATAATTTGAGAATGATAAGTTGAATCAATTATCTAACATGGTTTTAATTAAAATTACAACAGTTATAATTAAAAACTGTTTGTGCTCCCAAAAAAACAAAACCTCACACTAAGTTAAAAACAAGTTATCTAACTTAAAAAAAATCTCCAAATCAAAATTTCGGTTCTTTACGGTATTAGTTTGAACCGAAATTTCGCCCGAAGCTCCAAACAAGTAGAATATTGCCCAAACAGAAATTTTGGTTTTCGGCTGAAGTTTCGGTCGAAGGCCGAAAGTTTCCGTCCACTAACGGAAACTTTTTTCTGAAGCTCTAGTTATTGCCTATATAGCTTTGGGAAATGCTTTTAAAACCTCTTTTGAATGAAGCGGAGGCGAAAGTTTTAGTCTAAGTTGTAGTGCGGCTTGTACAACACGCTATTAGAGTAAATCAAAACGATTTATTTTCATTTTTGAAAGGGGATTCCCGTTATCTCATGCATTATTTGGTTGTTAACACCTGAAACACAACTTAATTGCAAAAAAAACAAAAAAACAACATTAGCTTTCGCTAGATGTTTTTTAAAAATATAGCATAGAAGATATTTTGTTCATTTAAATTTGAAAATGAAAACTTTGTAATTTTGTTTAATCCTTCCTTTTGCAAAGCACCGAACTTCGCGTCATAGCGAAAGCGTCAGGAACCGTGTTACAAAAGGCTTTTATTTGAGGAGTCAACTTTAGCTTAATTTACGCTATAGGTTAATATTACCTGTTTTACTTCACGAAAAAATTCAATTGGAAAATTTAAAAATGAAAAAAGTTATGAAAAGGTGATCTGCCGGCAAATAATAATGGTTATTTTAAAATTATTTAAAATGACTATTTGTTGTAACTCGTCGAATTCTTTTGGGATTCAAATCATGAAAGGTTTTTTATATGTGTCGATTAAAAATTTTTTAATAGCAGTTTTTTTGAAAAAATTGAATTCTTTGTGAACAAGCTAAGAAATTTTTCGCTCAGCGCTAAAAATGATGAAAGTCACAATATTATTTCGGATATACTGAAATAAAATCGCGTGTGCAGTTGTGTGTTTATCGCGTGCAAGGAGAAATGTCATCCTCTGCTTTTGCCAATGATACAGACTCTGATGTAAACGAGTTTAGTCCATTACTTATTGGTGTAAAACAAGCTTTAAAGCAAAATTTTCCGTTTGAAATTTCACCTATTTCAGTTAATTCAAGTAAGTGTTTTTGATTGGTTGTTGTTACTCGTGTAATTGTTTAATAAATAACTAGTGATTTTAATGCTTAGATTTATTGACTTTCAGCTGTTGGTGGCAAGTACAGCAGTAATGGAAACACGTTGCCTTTAGATGAATTTCAAGCATCGTTGTTTCTACCATCCATTTCACTCAGTTATCGAGAGGCGACGCGTTCAATCGTCGAAAATTATCAAGCTCAAATCGGGGCGCCTCAAAAAACGCTCAACTCGTCGAATAGTTCAGTCCTCTTGAGTTTTGTGGAAAAGTTAACAATTGATAGAGGTCAATTAAATCAAATCAAACTTCTTTATTTTCGTTTTTGAAATTGTTACTAATTCTTTATTTCTCTTCATGTTTCCTCTTTTTTTCGTATTGCAGGGGCTTCGGTTTTTCTTGCAATGTGGAATATCTTACCGCTAGGAACTTCTGTCTTTAGCTTGCCATATTGTGTTGCAATCGGAGGTTACATTATAATTCCTGTCATCCTTTTGATCAGTGTAATGGCTGATGTTACTGGATTAATATTGATTGACTGCTTGTACGCTGAATCACCAAAAAGTAAACAGCGAAAGAGAGTGCATTTAAACTACGTTGACATCGCGCGAACTGTTTGGGGCGAGCATGGTGCACGCCTTTTAAATGCACTCTTGATATTTTATCTGTTCTCGGGTTGCATCTTGAATATTTTACTGCTTGGAAAAAGCGTTCATCAGCTGCTGCAAATGTACACTACTCTCTCTTTTGGTGCACTTACAATTATATTCTCGACGTTAGTTTACCCAACACTGTTTATTAGAAAACTTACAGTTCTAGCTTATCTCAGCCTCTTAGCAGCTGTATCAATAGTTGGTGGTACATTTTTAGTTATCATTGCATTTATTCTTGGGTCTGGAAACTGGAAAAATCATGTAAAAGATATTCCCGCAATAAACCTCAACGGATTTCCATTGGCCGTCACAATAGTGATGCTTACTTGCGTTTCACATTCCGTTCTACCGCATGTTGAAGGCAGTATGACGGAAAGATCGAAGATTAACCATGTACTTCATCAGTCCTATCTTTTGACAGCAATTGTAAAGCTTGTGATTGCTTCTTTAGGTTCATTTACGTTTGGTTTGGGTGCAGACAGTATAATTACATTAAGTATTGCTTCAATCAATAAAGTTCTATACGTTTTTTGTACTATCACCTTAGTTATGTATACCGTATTTAATTATCCACTCAGTATGTTTATAGTAAGTGAATTCGTGGACAGTTTCACTGATGACACAAAGTTAGAAGGAAAAAAGACTCTTTTTATACTGTGGATTGCCTGCACTCGTTTGATTCTAGTAACCCTCAGTGTAGCCACGGCTATTTGTCTGCCGTATTTTGCAGTAACCTTAGGTATACGTGGGAGTATAATTGGAACTTTTTTAGTGTTTATTTTCCCGTGTTTTTTTCACTTAAAGTTGAAGTGGCAGATTTTGTCATTCAAACAAAAGCTCGGAGACTTGTTGCTTCTTGTATTCGGATTATTAATTGGCGCAACTGGTTTTTACGGATCCATTAACCTGTTAATTTCATCTGCTAAATCTGGAAGTGAATAATAAAAAAATCTGGAAGTGAATAATGAAGAAATCTGGAAGTGAATAATAAAGAAAACTAAGTAATACATTCACAAAAAAAAAAATTTTTTTTTTTAGTTACATAGCGTTGTTAAATAAAAAAAAAATGACTCGATTGACACAAATTAAGTGTTGTTTATTATAAATCTAAAATTTTGCTATGTAAAACTTTGTTCTTTTACATAATAATAAAAATATAACGATATATATGTGTATATATATATATATATATATATATATATATATATATATATATATATATATATATATATATATATAAGCATAATAATATAAATGTAATTCATTTTAAAATATGATTATAGTGGCCAATTCAATATCGAACATAAAGAAAAAAATTTAAGTTAATAAGATCAGTAACTGACCAGTAAGTTAACTAACTGCAATTTATTTTACAGAACCTTGCATTTATTGTAAAAATTTATTTCTATGCAAAATATTGATATTTTACATAGCATATATATATATATATATTAGGTTGAGAAAAAAGTAAAGTCAGTTAAAAAAATCCTTTTTTATATCAGTATTTTTTATATAAGTATTTAAATTTTATATAAGTATTTAATTCTTTTTCAAAACGACCAATTTATTTTCTCTACGGACAGAATTTACGAGTCTTTGGGGAGCGATAATTTAAAAAAAATTTGTTTGCAAGGCTTTTTGCCATATTTTCGAGCACAAATAAGAATATAATTTTTGATCATATGTAGATTAACGAGTTTTACAAGACGAGTTTTACAACTCGAGTTTTACAAGACGAGTTTTAAGGCTGAGGATGTAATTTATTGTATGAAATCTACTAAGGCTACTGCAATAAATACCTTCGGAAACAAAAACTTCAAAAGAAGAAAGCAATTTAAATGTCATATATACGTATATAACATGGTCTAATTGGCGCTATTTCACTTTTGCAACCCAAGCCCCTATTTTATTGCAGATTATGAAAGATCTTTGTTAAAACTAAGAAAACGCAAAAATCTTTTTAAGCAACCTAAAATACTCTAAACTCTAAAAAACAAGAATAACCTAAAATACTTTAAATTCTTAAAAAATTAAATACTTATAAGAAAAAACGTAAATATCCGTCATTTTTTCAACACAATCATAACTTTTAAAAAACAACGTTTCTAGAGTTAAAATCTGTTTTTTTTAGGTCGGTTGTTAAATTAGTATTCTGCTTCCGTCAGCAAACTATGAAAATAATTGTTGTTGTTTTTTTTCATTATTAAAACTTAAAAAACCTAAAAGGTTTGTAATCAAAATTAAAGCCACGTTTGGGCCCATATATTATAATACCAGATTATTTGCCAAAGTTCACGTGGGCATAATGTTTAAAAGAACATTCTTTCATTTTTTTGGGATCAAGTTTCAAATGATTATGTACTTTGATGACAGCAAATGCAATACATATGAAAATGAAACGGGTGTTGGGGTGTTGGGGTGTTGGAGCAAAGTAAGGTTAGTTGTTTAATTTTCTCACTTTGATGGACTTAAAGTAAGTTTCAGTACTTACTGTACTACATCGGGGCTTCTTGTTGCTTCAAGTATTTGTGGTTTATAACACCATGCAACCCATTTTATTATTTCCTTTTGTTTTATGTTTTAGAAGAGAGCCAATTTTAAATATGGTTTTGAATGCACCATATCCTGTTCTATTTAATGCTAAAAACACTGGTGTGGTGAGGTATGCAACTGAAAATAAGATGAAAGACATGTTTTTATAGAACATATGGTATGGTATTTTCACATAATAAGATCATAGGCTTAACAAATATGATTATAGATGTGGATAATGAGACTCTGCAGCCAAGAATTTGACATCAATAGATAGTAGCCAACAGTGAAACATGGTGGTTTTTCAGCTGTGGTTTTCAGCTGTAGGTGCAGGACAGAATAGTTGAATTTATTGTATGAAACATGGCAAAAAATTCCTTAAGGTGATATTCTTTACTATTTTCTTGCACCCAACATCTCCCTTCCTTTTCCACCTGTAATTTCTCTTGTCGGTGTATATCTTATTTAAACACATTGGTCAAATGTTGAGTTTCTATTTGACAAATAAGTACAAAACGGTGAAAGGAATATTTTGAGAAAATGTAGTTTAAAACGCTGTATATTCAATCAAATTGAGTTTAATGGAGGTTCCCAATTTTTGTACTCCATTTCTTTTGCCTTTTTTTTAATTTATGAAAAAGTGTTAGAAACATTAAATTTTAAACGTGATGTTACACTACGTGATGTTTACCTTCATCAACTACAAGTCGTTTAAAAAGCTTTGCACACACAACCTCGATCAGGAGTTTTTTTAACACAACCTGAGATCGATTGCGCATTTTTTTGTGTTTTCATTCAATTAGATTGCAACTTTTCCATTATAAGCAAAATCGTACTAATTTATTGAACAATATTCTTCAATTATTTATAGCTGTTGTTTATAAGATCGTTTCAAACTTATATATATATTTATATAATTATAAATGATTTATTATCTAAGCCAATTTCAAATATAAACAAACTCTGTCAATACTCAATAAAATTTTCCTTCGAGAATCTTAAATAATTTAACCCAAAAAATCTATTAACTGTCAACCGTATCGTTTAATATCATTCAAGAAGTGCCTTTCAGCATCATCATCTTCATCATCTTTTTCTAATTTTATTTTTTGATAATAAAAGCTGGACGGTAAAAGTAGCGATAAGTTTTTAGCCTGTAGTAGAAACGGTTTGATAGTCATTACCACCGCTGATATAATGCAATAATGTAATGCAACTTTTTTTTTGGCGTGTGTATAATTATGGATTTGCAGTTATTGGATTGTTCTGATTTTAGAAGAAAAAAAAAAAAAAAATCACGAAAACTCTTCAGGTTTGGAGCTTAAAAATTTGTTGAGAATTTTGCAGAGAATTACAGAAGTACAAACGCATTATATAAAAAATAAACCATTCTTTACGATTTCATTTTAATAATTTAGTAAGTCGTATTTTTTTTTTTTTTTTTTATCGAAAAATTTGATATTTTATTCTTGAAGGTTTTCTCTGTTTTCATTACTTGTATGAAAAGTGTTGTTTTTTTTTGTTTGTTTATTTTTCTAGAAACGTTACTTATTGATTTTTTTTTTTTTTTTTTTGCAAACAGCTGCTTTCAACAATGAATACGTCCAATCCAAAAGCCGACCATACGGTTGAAATGACCGACCGTACCCCTCTACTGATCCGAGGAAGTAATTCTACATCGTACTCAAGGGAGAGATCGGATTCTTTGATCTCATCTACTTCACACGTATCCACAACCACAAGTAAGGCTTTGAATTGCAGCTACTAATTATTCAGTAATCCTTAAACAAAATCTCATCGTATACTGCAGAACCGTGTCTGATTGCAGCTGTAACCTTTTTTAAACTATAACTCTCATTAGTTAAAAACTAAAAATTTTTTGAAAAGAATTTTTATAATGTTTTTATTTTCGTAAAATATTCAAAAGATTATAATGAAGGATGCTTATGATGAATGATGATATAGATGAGTATTTTATTTTAACATCAGATTTATTATTTCATTAGCGTTTAGCAAATTCAGCTTAGTCGATGATACAGAGGCGCCTAATGAACTCAAGGTGTCTGTTTTATTACCCTCTCTTTGGCACAGCCATCGTGAGAGTACACGTTCAATATTTGAAAACTATCAAACTCAAAATAGTCTTCCGCAAATATCTCAACCGTCCACAAAATCGGAGGGTTTTTCAAACAAATTATCGGTTGATGGAGGTGATTAATTTACTATTGGTATAAATTAGGAAAGCATTTTCAACTTTAAGAATAGTTAATTTTTTACATTTATTCTTTGTGTAAAAGTATTGCAACTGTCCTTTTCTCTTTTTTTTTTTTCGTAAGTGACTATTTTCATACAGGAGCATCGGCTTTACTTGCAATGTGGAATATATTACCTTTGGCGAGCTCTGTCTTTAGTTTGCCTTATTGCGTCGCTGTAGGTGGTTATATAGTTCTTCCCATAATCTTTTTGATAAGCACAATGGCAGATGCAACAGGGATACTCTTGGTTGACTGCATGTATGAAAACCCGCCAAAAAGTAAAGAGCGCAGAAAAGTGCATTCAAACTACGTCGATATTGCTCGAAGTACTTGGGGTGAATATGGCGCAAAACTGATGAATTTTGTTTTGGTGTTTTACTTGTTCTCGGGTTGCGTTTTAAATATTTTGTTAATAGGAAAAAGTATTTATGATATACTTCATCCTCACACGAACCTATCTTTCACGTCTTTGACGATTTTGTTCTCGGTGTCAGTGTACCCCACATTGTTCGTTAGAAAAATTTCAGTTCTTTCTTACTTAAGCATGGCCGCTTTTACGTCTCTTTTTGTCGCCGTCCTAGCCATAATGGTTGCCTTCATACTAGAAACTGGAAACTGGAGTTATCATGTGAAAGAGATTCCGGCAATAAATTTAAAGGGGTTACCTTTAGCCGTAAGCATCATTACCCTTACGTGTGTTGTACATACCGTACTTCCAAAGATCGAGTCTAGTATGCAAGACTGTACAAAAATCAATCGGGTCCTTCATCAGTCCTACGCAGTAACAGCAGTTCTTAAGTTCTTTATAGCATCTTTTGGTTGTTTTACCTACGGGTTATCTACACAAAGTATTGTCACTTTGAATGTCGCGTTAGATAACGAGTTCGCACATGTAACATGTGCCTTAGCTCTGCTAATTTATGCTATTCTAAATTACCCGATGGGAATGTTTATTGTTAGTGAGTTTGTTGATAGTTTTACTGAAAACACGATAATAGAGAAAAAGAAGATTTACTTTTATTCTTGGATAGCTGGTTCTCGTTTTTTATTGGTTTCTGTTACTGTGGCAATTGCAGTTTTTGTTCCACATTTTGCAATTATTTTAGCATTGCGTGGGAGTCTGATTGGAACATTTTTAGTGTTCATTTTTCCGTGTTATTTTCACTTGAAGTTGAAATGGAGAACTTTATCTGTAAAACAGCGATGTTGGGATTTCTTTCTGTTAATAACAGGTGCAATCTTTGGAGCAACTGGTTTTTATGCCTCTGTAAACAGGCTGATTGCTGTGATAAATAGTTAAGGTCTGTAAAATGACAATACCAACTCTACTTTTTATTTTCTTCTACGTCTGTAAAAAAGGATAACTTAGATTTATGTAAAAGCTATTTGCTGCGGGTAGAGAAAACGATTTCTCTTTTAAAAGAAACACTCTTTTAAAACAAATATCTGATTTATCTTCTTAAAGGATGGTCTTTTTAAAACGTGTTTAACATGTGGAAAAGTAGTTAGCCATTTATATAGAGAGGTATCGTTGTCAAAGAGCATTACTAGATGTTAATAGACGGAAAACATGTTACCTAAAATTTACAGATAACATATCTATTAATATCTACAGGATTTTTTCCATAATCATGGGATTTTTTGTTTTTTTTTTAAAAATGAAAATTATTTAGACATATTTTCCATTCTTTTCTTTTAAAAAAATCAATTTTTAATATTATTTTGAAAGTAGTTTATATATAAGTAAAAGCTAGTTATTTAAAAGCAACTAATAATAATCCGAAATCTTTGACCTTTTTTATAGGGTCGTTAAGTGTTCAAACATTCAAAACCACCTCCTTAAATCTTGCTAAAAAAAGAAAGCACGCTAGTTAAGAATCTTAAAATGTTAACGTAAAATATTAATATTAATATTTAATCTAAAAATGTTAACGTAAAATATTAATATTAAGGTTTTATAGCATTTCCTCATTTACATACTGACTTTATGTTCTCAATTCTTCAATTTACCCCTTCAATTTTTATCCCCTTCAATTTTTATCATCTTTTTAAAAAGTCTTAGGATTGGTTTGTTTTTGACATTTTTTTTTTGATCGCATGATGAAATAAGTTTAATTAGGATCCCTTAGGAATTAAATTTTTTATTTCCCCAAAGCTTAAGGCGTTCCCCCAAGCTCAATAACCTTTACCTGAACAGATTCTGAGTAATAACTCTTGAGTTTATTCAGGTTGCTGACTCAGAAACAACAGAAAATACAAGCATTTAATTAAAATTAGAACTGAAAAGATTCAACTTTTAATAGCAACTGAGTAAAGGTAAATCTTGGCCGGATGTTCTTTCTTTCCTTGGTGCAAAACTCCAGGTTGTGGTCCTGGTCTAGGCGTTTGAAAAAATTTATATGCACAAATAGGCTTTTAATTTAAACAATAAATGGTTATTGATTGTTTTCATACCAATTGAAAAACCTAGTGCACCTACATTTGCTTTAAATCCTGACCGTCTGTACTAACATTATTGCTTTAAATAGTTTTCCTTAGTTGAAAAAGAAATTCTGAGTGGTCAGCAATATGTGTTTTGGTTTTTACACACAGATATTGTGTAAAGATTTATAAATGTAACATAAATAGGAAGTTTCAAATGAGAAAACAATTTCAAAACACTTTTTTTAAAAATTTATCTCTGTAATGTTATCATAAAAAGACTATTTAGTGCTTCGTTTTATGTGTTTGGTAAGGAAAGACACAGGTTACTAGGCACAAAATTTGAGGAGAATTTTTCGTTGAAAGTTGTTAAGCGTGTATTATTTAAAAATTAAGTAGTTCAGTATTATTCTTTCTTAACCGGGTTTTTTTAACTGCAAAACCGCGCTCTGAATGTGGATGAGCTAAGATCGCACTTCATTTCGTAGCTTGAACCTCGAACTAGAACTGTAATAAGCTAGGGCGGGGCTAGTTGAGCAATTTTTACTAAATCTAATAGGTCTCTTGAACGGTGAGTCGAATTTACATAATTTTTTCACTACTAAAAAATTTTATCTGCTAAAAATTGCTTAAGAAAAAAAAGCTTTTTTAGATTTGTTTGAGAAAATATTCCCTAAAGTTTACCGAGCTGCTCAACCTACCCCAGCGGGGGTTAAGTTGAGCAGCTGTGTAGGCTAAGTTAAAAATAAAGTTAGTAAATTAAAATTTTTATTTCTGAACTTTTGACTATATTTTTATGACTAAGTAATATTTAGGTAGAAATATTTTTAAAAGAAGGAAAAATTGTACAGTTTTAAATCACATTTACATATTTTTTTAAAAAAAGGGTTTCAGATATTTTTTTTCAGATAAATTGTTAAGAATATTTAATAATGATTAATTTAAAAGTGTTTATGGACCTAAAAATGTTTACCCAGCGAAATTTGTTCTCCGTATCCAATAATGCCGTTTTATTAATTAGCTTTATCAATTTTTTTCAAGCCTGCTCAACTTATCCCGACTTGACTAGGTGACACAAAAGTTAGGTTATAAAAAGAGCTGTAATACTTTGGGAAGAATGGCTAAGTATAATCGAAAGTCAAATAAATGGGTAAAATATCAACACTTAAGTGATGCCAGATAAATGTTTTTTTAAGAATCGAAGAGAAAAATAGCAAAAGGTTTCGGTCTTTTTTGGTCTAAAATCGAAAAAGTGTCCGTGCATCTCACTTGACCGCAGTCCAACAACCATTCGATGCGCATCGTATTACCATTATTTATACCTATCTTTCATCCATTAGATGTTTTTTATTTGATGCGTAGTTTTTGAGATATTTTAGTTACCCAACTTGCCCCTATGCTCAACTAGCCCCGCCCTACCCTACTTTTTTTCTGTTTAGGCAAAAGCTTGATTAAATCAGGTTTAACTTATTCTCTGTTGGAAGTGTATGAGTATAAGGATCGCAGGGTGCAAATTAAGCTATAAAACATTTTGCTTTAAGAAACTTGGTTCATTTCGAACTTTGTTCACAGCATCTTTACAATAAATAAAACATTTTCAAACTATGCTCTAAAACATTATTTAAACTAAAAAACCCACCAACATTTTTCGATTTTTCTTAGCCATGACCAGACTTAACTGTTGAAATAATATGAACTAATGCTGAGTAAAAACCAGCGACGCCGATCAATGTTCCGCATATCAATAGTAAAATTTCCAAACATCGTTGCCACTTCGCTAAAACTTTCCATTTCAACTTAAGATGAAAATAGCAAGGGAAAATAAACATTAAACAAGTACCCAACACGCTACCGCGTATCGATAGTAACACTCCAAAATAAGGCATAATTATTGCAACTATGACAGATAACGATACAGTGATCAAGCGTGTAGCTGCAACCCATCCATAGAGCAGCATTTTGTTTTTTTCAATCTTTGTATCGTCGATTAAACTATCTATAGACTCACTCACAAGGAACATAGACAAGGGGTAATTAAACATGGCATAACCAATTAATCCAAGAGAAGAAATAATGTTTACCGATTGATTAACGGACGCCGCATTCAAAGTTATCATAGTTTGAGTGTTTAAACCAAACGTAATTGAGCCAAATAAAGCCATTATAAACTTTAGAATTGCGGTCAAAATGAACGATTGATGGATTGCCTGATTAATTTTTGTGCTATCTCTCATGCTTCCCTCGACTTGTGGAAGTATAGAATGGGTTGAGCACGAAAGCATTATAATGCCTAAAGAAAACAGAAAACCATCCAAATGCAAAACATCAATCTTATTGATATTGCTTTTCCAATTTCCAGATTCAATGAAAAATAGGACAAATATAGTGATAACTCCCACTACTAAGGAGGTCAGCGCCGTCATACTGAAGTAGGCAAGAACTGTAAGTTTTCTAATGAACAATGGCGGATACACCAAAACAGAAAATATTGCGGTCACTGATCCGAACGAAAGACTTGTAAAAGGATGAAGTAAGTTGTAGACGTTTTTACCTAGTATTAGAATATTTACGACAACGCCTGTAAATTGATACGTAACCAAAGTTAAATTTAGGATTTTACCGCCTTTTTCTCCCCAGACTGCACGCGCGATATCAATGTAGCTAGCATGTACTCTCTTCCTCAGCTTACTTTTCGGCGATATAGCATATAAACAGTCAGCTAATAACATTTGAGATGCATCAGCCATTATGCTTATAAGAATGATGGTTACGAGGACAAAATAACCGCCATCCATAACGCAAAAAGGCATGCTGAATATAGATGTTCCCAAAGGTAAAATGTTTAACATTGCTAGTGGTATTGATGCACCTAAAAAAAGCAAACTAAAGTTTATTGAAATGCACCTAAAATCTAATTTATATGACAGAAACAAACGTAATGAACGTAGTAGCTTCCCAAAAACATAAACAAAAGAATGATGAGACAAGATTTTTTTTTTTTTTTTATTGTTAAAATTTTATTATTCATCTCTATGTTAAGTTAATTGAGAAAAGAAAAAAAATCGAACTTGATTCAAAGAAAAAAATGGCTAAAATTAATTTTTAAACGTAATTTTCACTAAACTCACTCATTTTCTAGCAGGCTGAAAAAAACCATCATCAAAATTGATTCAAAATTAAAAAGTATTATTATAAGATATTTGTATTTGTCTATTTTATCGGTATTATATTTTATTGTACAATATTAGATAATCATTTGCATTTCTGCAATTTAGAAGGCAAAAACAAAAAAAAAATTTTTTTAGTTTATTTTAGCTTTTAAAAAAACAGTATTTGGTGATTTTTTGACACCGTACTTAGAAGATCATTGGTGCAACGCTCAACAAAATTTAGTTGTGAATTTAGTAAAAATCAAAGTAAGAAAATCAGTGAAGAAACTGGAAACCCATTTAGCACGATGGCCACCTGTCATGACCAAAAAATTTAATATAACGCGGTGGCCGCCACGACCAAAACATTTCGTGTGATTGCAACAACGGAGGCTATTTACGGAAAAAGAAAAAGAAAAAAAGACATCTGAAAAAATTTTGTTGGCCAGATCAAGAAAGCCAGGCTTAAAGGTGCCAAAAAATTGGCAGACAAAGTTGAAAAAAGCTCACAGTGTCAGAGTTACACCCAAAACTATTTGAAACAGAACTAGAAATGAAGATTTCGACGTAGATTAGCCTGATAAAGCCATAATTGACTAAGAAACATTTTTAAAAAAAATTAGTTTTACTCAAAAGTATTCGTCTTATCGATGGAAGAAGTTTTTGTGAATGTTGTCTGGAGAAAAAACATGTAAGCTTATGATTTAGCTGCTGAGAAGCACCGTTCAATTTTATGTTGTTAATGTGATGGTTTGGGGCACATTGACTTGGCGAGGAGTAGAAAAACTAACCTTTATCAATTCTACATTGAACGCTAAGATTTGCATTAACATTTTGAAAGACAACTAAGCCTACGCTCAAAAACAGCGGCATGGTCATAGTTTTGTAATCCAATATGATAAAGATCCTAAAGTAACTAAGGAATAGTTCATTTAAAAAGATATAGATGTTATAGTACAGTCACCAGGCTGGATAGCACAGTCACCAGGCTTTAATCAAAATAAATATTTATGCAATTCTAGATCAAAAAATTGAGGATCGGGCTTTTAGAAGAAGACTTCAAAGAAGCTATTGGAAAAGCAATAGTCGAACCAATTTAACAACCTGTGGCGGCTGAAAGTAAGGCTGTCGAAGCTCCAACAAAATATTAGCTTTGAATTCCTTGGTTAAAACTTTTTTTTATTTTTAGAAAGATTCAGTGAGTTCATTAAAAACACTTACTTTAAGTTACGTCACACTAAATATTTCATATTTTTAACCAATTTTGTTTAAAATTCATATTTTAATGCTGTTATTTTTTTAGAAAAAATACACAAGGTATGGCTCATTTCATTGAATAAAATTTTTAAAAAATCTTTGTTCTGTTTATTTTTTATGCTCTATATTATGATAATGCATGTATATCCTAACCTAATATAGTAAAGTTTAATTTTCATAAAGAAAAAAAAGGTCTACTTAAAATAATCGAGTTCTTCCTCCTTACCCAGGTTTTTTTAACAACTTGAGATTTATGGAATGGGGAAGGGGGAGGGGTTAACTCACACATTTATGGAAATTACCGTTTTTAATAGAAAGATTTTAAAGTAACGTTATGTAAATTTACTTGAACTGTGTTGTTTTTTAAGGATTTAGTACAGAAAATGCAGCTGAGCACAAAACGATTGGTCGGTGAAAGTAAACACGAGAAACTTACTCAAATAATTTAAGTTTGAAAATATTTGAAAAAAAAACACTCACCTCTGTCATTCGATAATTTTTCAACAAAACTAAACTTTGAATTCACAGGTAGAAAACTTTTACTCATAATCTGAGCTCGACAATTTTCAAACAGGGAGCGTGTGATTTTGCGATTGCTGAGAGAAATGGACGGTAGAAACAAAGATGCTTGAATGTCATCTACGCGATAGATAAAAACATGGATTTATACAAGCATGTTCATAAATTTAAATAACCACTCATCCATTCAGCTATCTAACTGCAATTCACGCATACATACTCACATAAGGAGATCGAAGACGCCACTACTTCTTTGGAGACTTCTTTTGAATGTTGATTATGACCATGACCGTGAGGACTTGATTCTGAAGACTCATATATATTTATCGAGCCAGCGTCAGAGAATGAAACATCCACATCTTTTTCAGGAATGAAAAACGAAGTGGTTTTAACATTCCTATGTTCCATATCAGAAATTGGCTAAAAATTTGTCCCCCAAAAAAATTAGTGTGGTTGTTAGAGTACCTCGGTTTAAGGGGAACCAAGATGTAAAATGGGTTTTGTTTTTTGTTTTTTTTAATCATCGAAATTTTTTAAATCATTAATATTCTAAATTGATAATAATTTAAATCAATAATCATACATGTAAACTATTTTTAATCATTGATTGTTGTTCTTTCAAGTTTTTATTAAAAAATTTCTAAACATATAAAAGCCAAAGTTACGTGAGTGTTTATGAATTTATTAATGAAAAGAATACACATTTACTTCCTACCGAAACGCTAACTCATGTTAATTCCAACAAAGATATTGTAACCTTCGTTCTTTACCTTAAACTAGAAGATAGCAATCTTTATTTTACTTGAATTTTAAATTATAATTACGCTTTCAGTTTTAAAAGCCGATTTATTTTTTTAAATATTTTTTCTCATTTAAAGTCTTCGAACAGTTGCCATTGCATTGCAATCCGAACAAAGTTTGTTTTATTAAAAAAAAAAAAAAAAAAAAGCAATTATAGCATTGCAGTTACGCATAATTTTTAGCAGTTCAACTGTTAAGCTCACGCTAAAAAAAGAACTTGAATACATCATGTTAATTATTTGATCGATATTTTATCTCTTTTAAAACTCTTTTTTATGGGTGCTACTTACAAATTTTTGTAAAATTCTACATTTATTATGTGATTTATTTATTTATTTTTTTTTTCATTTTCTTTTTCTCCTTTTTTTTTTTTTTTTAATCTTACTTAGGTCATTGTGTGTTTTATTAGTAAGTTACTATTTGCTATTTAATATCAATCAATATCAATATTTTTTATTAAAATATTGATATTGATTGATATTAAAATATGGGTGGATCTAGTTAAGAATCTCGTCATCAAACACCATCAATGAGCTTTAAAGAGTTGCGTTGGCAGTAGTGTAAAAAAAAGAAGCCTTCTCAAAAATAAACAATTCTGCTCATTATATTCTTAAGTTCAAACTTATGTCCAAAGACTCAATCATACAAAAATTCAAAGTTTCAATCATAAAAAAATTTTTTTACAGTTTCTTCCCATGGTATTCTGTGCCCCGCCACCCTTTACAATTGCTTGCTTGGTCCAAAACCGTCGATTTAATGATACATAAAGTTAGTTACAATAAAACATTATTTTACCTGGCCTCTTTAATTTTCTTAGGCCAGTGAAGTTTTTAGACAAAACGTTTTCTCGTAGCTGATGGTTTCTTTCTTTTTGTAATATCCCCCACTACTTAAGCTGTACTCCATCACTCTAAAACTCGTGCCAACATTCTCAACAGTATTTCGCCTCTAATAAAACACGGGTGTATAATTTTTTTATTTTGGAGCAAAAATTAAAAAAATAAAAAGTAAAAACGCTACCAAATAAGGTTGATATGTACATATAATAAAGAGATGTATATAACACACATAAGAAATAAATTTTATTTGAAAAAACAAAATTAGAAAATTCATTATTTTCATTCTTTTGTTTAATTGTTTGTGTCAGAGGGGGTTTGGAAGCTAGATGGTTGTATTCAATTAATGATGCAGTAACTTTATGAATTGCTTCTGAAATTATCCTGGAAGACAAAAACACTGATTGCATTACAAATAATGTGAAGTTTTTAATTTAGTCAGAAATTTTTCAAAGTTGTCCTCCAATTAAAATTTTTCTGAGGAATAAAACTAAAAATAAAAGATTATTACAATATTTTATCAATGAAGCCACCATGTTACACTAATTACCCACTCGCCTAAGACTTGCACCAGTTGCTAGGGTTTTCCCAAACTTCTTGTATATCGTTTGAAAAGATTGATCTAAAGTAATTTGTTTACAAGTGCAAATCGATTAGAAAAAAATTTCAATTGAAAATAAGTTATGTTAATATGGGGCGAAAAGATTCTTTTTGCTATTTCGACAAAATTTTAAAATCTTCTTCAGGATATCAGTTTGTCTCCTGATGATTTTTCGTCATTTGGCTTTCAAATTTATTAAATGCATTGTTTTTATTTATAATTTTGCTCTTTTGTGTTTGAGATAACTGTTTCTTCTTTCCAATCTAAATTATTAAACGTGGGATTATTTATTGATAAGGTTAGTTCATAACATTTTTAGTGTGAATAAACGCTTCAAAAATTTACGTAATTGGAAAAAAGTTAGCATGTCCAACGGATTTTAATAAGAGGTTTTGATCTTTTTTTTTTTTTTCTTTATTTTAATTTTCGGTGTTGTTAGTCTCTATCAATATCATTATGCTTATATGAGATTAAATTGATGCAAATAATAAGTTGAGTCAGAATAGCATTTGGGAGGAGTTGAGGAATTTACCGATAGATAAATTATATTTGTTTTGAGTTTATGGCAAGTTCGTTGCTGACAACAGATGAATGCAATTAAAGTACAGCTGTAAGTATACAAATAAAACGTCGAGCTACTAACTCATTCTTCCTGGAACCCCTCTAACTGCTCCACCCTTTTCTCTAGTTTTTCAAAAAAGAAAAACTGAGAAAGTACATTAAAGCAAAAAATTCTCAATTTCAGTTTAACTAGTTTAAAAATGAAGCTTTTTTTTTTTCTTAGTTTCGATTTTTTTTAATATACCATACTTATGCGTTTTACTAAGCTCAACTAAATATACGAATGATTCCATCTAAAGACGTCACACCTCTTTCGTCTAATAATGTAAACAAGTTGGTATGCGTTCAGCAGATGTCAGATTTAACAACTTCGATGGTTTCCATAGAATGTAAGTAAAAGCCACGAAATTGAATTATTCAATATTCAAATTATTTAGTCTCCTAATAAAATTAGTATTTTTATTTTAATAATTATATATAATATACAATATAAGATGATGTAAAGAATAACAATAAAATATTTTTCAAAAAAAAATTATTTTACAGTTATAAATGTACACAACTCAAAATTTAAATTGGGTTTCATTTTTTGTTTATTTATAAAGTTCTTGTGTTAGTAATAAAAATTACATGAAAAAATGTAAAAGTAAATTTAAACAAATAAAAAGAGTGAGCACAATAAATTAAATACAGCAACTTTTAAAAATCATTTAAATTTACAAATTTTACCATCCAAATTGAATTTTCAGCGCCAACCGTTAAAGAACCAACTTCAAGTGAAAATCCGTCTTCTTCGATTCTTCCATCTTTGTTGATTAGCTATCGTGATAGCACTCGAACAATATTTGAAAATTACCAATTGCAAATAAACAACCATCGAGGAAGCGTTCTGTCATCTAATAGTTCAATTTTTGATAACCTGGTAGAAAAGTTGTCTGCTGACAGAGGTAGGTCATCATATCATGATTAGAGTTTCTTAAATGATTACTAATCCAATTTTGATCAAAATGATCATAATGGTTTTTGTTGTTTACGTTGTTATAGGATTCATTTATTGCCGTTTATTTTTAAAAAAGCCAATTCGTATTTATTTAAGAAAAAAGCCGGTGCTTGTTTATTGATCATTTGTAATATCTTAGGTGCCTCTATGGTTCATGCAATGTGGAACATATTACCACTTGGAACATCAGTATTCAGTCTACCATATTGCGTGGTAGTTGGTGGCTATATTGTACTTCCTTTAATTTTTATCATAAGTGCAATGGCCGATGCTACCGGAATTCTCTTAGTTGACTGCTTATACATAGTGTCTCATAAAACAAAACAGCGCCGAAGAGTGAACTCAAATTACGTTGATATTGCTCGAAGTGTATGGGGTGAGCGAGGTGCACATATTTTTAACGCTTTTTTAGTGTTCTATTTATTCTCCGGATGTGTAGTAAACGTTATAGTTTTGGGTAAAAATATTTACGACTTACTCCATCCAAGTACAAATTTATCGTTTGGGTTGCTGACAATGATATTTTCTGTGTTGATTTATCCCACTTTGTTTGTCAAAAAACTCACAATTTTGGCTTATCTCAGCATGGCCGCTGTATTTTCAGTTCTGGTTGGAATTTTTACTATATTAGTAGCGTTTTTTTTTGAAATTGAAAACTGGAAAATCAATATCAACGATATATCTGAAACGAACATCAATGGATTGTCATTAGCCTTAGGAATAATAATGCTATCTTGCGAGGTGCATTCTGTGTTGCCTCATGCTGAAGGCAGTATGAAAGAGAGTTCAAAAATTAATCGTGTCCTTCATCAATCCTATCTAGCAACAGCTGTAGTAAAGTTTCTTGTCGCATTTTTAGGTTCCCTCGCATATGGTTTATTGACTCAAAGCATAGTTACCTTAAATATTGCCACCGCCAATCGCCCTGCTCATATTGTCTGCTCTCTGACTTTACTGGTTTATGCTATTTTGAACTACCCTTTGAATATGTTTATAATAAGTGAACTTATTGACAGTTTAATTGAAAGCACGAAGATTAAATCAAGTCAATTGATCTTCTACTTGTGGGTAGCATGTACGCGTTTAGTGTTAACAACGCTCACTGTAGTGGTTGCTGTATTTGTGCCATACTTCGCAGTTGTTTTGGGTTTACGTGGAAGCCTTATTGGGACTTGCCTGATATTTATATTCCCCTGTTATTTTCATTTAAAACTTAAATGGAGCTTATTATCGCGCCGTCAAAGAATTTGGGACATCTTTCTTATTGTAATCGGAACATTATTTGGAGCAGCAGGACTTTATGCGTCTTTAACTCGGTTAATTGCTATTTTTGCGTAAATATTGGAAAACTCTCATGAGATTTATAGATCTTTAAAGAAATATAAACTAAACAATTGAAAACCATTTAGATTTTTAGTTGATGAAGTTTTTATTATTTAAAGGAGAAAAAAGAGAGTTGTGTAATTATTTTTTTAAATGAAATGAAAGAGTTTTTTCTTTCTCTGTGTTTGCTATATTTTGTGTATATGTAGCTCTGATTTGTGGAAAAATTTTTAAAAATAAAGCAAAACAGCATATAAGAAGCTACAAGCTTCTGACAAAATATGAAGGTCCTATCACAAGTTTTCTATTTAGATTCATACTTTTATCAGCTAAGAAATTTCACAAGCGCTTGAGCGTCATAAGCGCTTGAGTATCATTAGCGCTATTTCCACAACAGAGGTATTGCGTAAAATTTTCTTTTTAAAATAATAAATGTCCAGAATTGTTTTAGAAGAACCTTCCTTAAAATGCCGTCAATTAAGTTTGTTTAGTGATGGAATATATCTATATATAGGCCAAATACTGTCAACCTCTTTTCTAAATTGATAATTCATACAGATATAAACACAAGGCAACATTTTACACACGCAGAAACACTGTTCAAATGATTAATAATTAAGACAAACAATTGCGAAAATTTATCCCTACGCTAAAGGCTTTAATGCGTTGAGAAAATTGTAAAAACTCTCAAAATTCTAAAAATGTGATTGTTAAATTTTCTATTTGTTTAGAGATTTTGTAAAAATGAATACCAAAAGTAGTTTTTTTTTTCTTTTTTTTTTTTTGTTTAAATTTTGATCTTGTAAACTAATATTATTGCTTAGGTTTATAACACATACTTAATATATGTTAATTTATTACTAATAACAAAAAGTAGTTCATCTGCAAACCTGTATTCATTGGATTGTTTTCCCAGACGTGTACTATAAAATTTTCTACTATTTAAAACATAAATTTAAATAGTTATTGAAATGTGATGTCGTCACGTCATGCACATGGCCGCCGAGAAAAATTTCAGGCCCCGGGGAAGTTTTCTTAAGGGGCCCTCATTATGATCAATTACATACTCAGGACCAAAAGAAGCGTGCTCTGGTCATTGTAAATGAAAAATAAAAGTTAATTAAATCTTTTAAAAGTCAAAACTATTTAAATATTTTAAAAATTACTTTAAAAAATTGTTTGTACACACGCGGGGCCCCGGGAATCTTCCCCGTCCACCCCCCCTCTCGGCGGCCATGGTCATGCATGAACTACTTTTTAAATTTAGTTGTAAATTGACTACATCAAATCGAAAGTGTAAACAAAGAACTATTGTCCAAATTTAACTATTCAGAACATGGACAACTCGAATGTCCAGTGTGTAAATATCGAGCTTTTTTTAATGGCAAGCAAAGCTGGTTTGCTGATTTTTTAAAATCAGCATATCAGCTTTGCACACAAAAAAGCATAATGAAGAAAGAAAGGAGGGGGAGGGGGAGCTCTTTAAATAAATTGACAAACTTGTATCAGCTGGCAGTAAATCTGTAGTTTTTTGGAGTTCAAGATACTTTTTTTTTTCAAAACTCATAAAATATTTCAAAGCTGTTATAAATATTCAAAACTGTTATAAATATTGATAACAATAGCTATTGTTAATCGACTGTATCGACTTGATATTAATTCTCCAGAGGTAAAAAGCGCAATTTGTCACATTTTAATCAATCTTTTGATTAGACTTTTTTGTTTTATTTGGATGACCTTTAATAAGATTTTCAAAGAAATTTTTATTTGATGATGGTTTGTGTTTATTTCAGTTGTCCGAATGATAAAGAGTTTGATGATGTGATTTTTGAAATCAATTGATGTTGTATTTATTGTTAAATATTTTCAAATAACTGAGTTTCTCTCTTTCGTTTCAAAATACTCAATTCCTTTTTGTCAACTCTTTCTAGACTCAATCGACAATTGAACATTTGTTTTTTTATAATATGATTTTAATTTCTTTAGCTATCAAAATTTTCATAATTACTTGAATTTTCATTTGTTAAAAGTAAAATTTTATAAAAGTTTTTTTTTAAATCATTAAATACTGTTAAACTGCCCTTTTTTCAAGTCACCATGATTTGGTAACTTAAATGTCTGTTCAGATCTCTGCTCAATTTTAAATCGAAATATACCGAAGAAACATGCCTGAAAGATTGTATACCGCAAAATTTGTTCTCAAATTGCTACGTGGATAACATGATCACATTGTAATTTAAAAGCTGAATGTTTTTTTATTTAACTTATAGTGTAGCAAGTGTAGCCATTCGAAATTACTTGTTGTTACAAATTTAGTGCGTTATTAATTCGTTATTCCACATCACGTTGCACGACATACACACACCAACATGGCTCCCTTGAATTGTTTGGTTTTCATTTGTGTATTAGTATCATGCCTTGCTGAAGATCTTTTAGTTACGAAAAAAGTTTACTTTGATTTAGCAGAGGATGGAAAGCCAATTGGACGCATAGAAATAGGTCTTTTTGGAGATGTTGTCCCAAAAACTGCAAAGAACTTTTATGAACTAGTAACACATCAGGTAAGGTTCCCAAAAGTTAAGAAATGGCATATATGTTTTGATTGTATATGATGTATCAGTTTTAGACCTAAAAAAACAAGTTAAAAATTTTATCAGTGATATAATTTTTATTTTTAGAAAGGATTTGGATACAAAGGTAGCAAATTCCATAGAGTAATTGACAATTTCATGATGCAAGGTGGTGATTTTACAAATGGTGATGGAACTGGTTAGTTGGGTTTTACTTGTGTATTAAAAAATACACAATATGAAAAGATTTTTTTCCTAATATTTACTTATATATGCATATGAATAAACAATCTTTATTTCAAATTTTAATATTTTTAAATGTTGTAAACACAAGGTTGGATATTTTGATTTGCATAGACAGGAATATAATTTTATTGTTACCAGTCTTTCTTCCAGTATCACTAAATGTCTGGGGAGCTCTTTCTTAAAAACTGTTAGTCTGATATTTATCAGTGCAAGAAAGTTTTGTTTTACAAAATAAATGTTGTTTCTCTGGAAAAGAGAAAATGAGTTTTTTAGGGAATAATTATTAGTAATTAAATTAGTAACTGGCATATTAAAATTGTTAGTATAATCTGGTACATTAGAAATCTTAATATTGAGAATCACTGATAAACATCAGGCTGATAATTTTTAGAAAGCGATCCCTAGGTCCTTAAATACAAAGTTATTAATATTTTGCATAAAGTATTATTGCATTGCATAATTATATATAATTGAAAGCTTATAAGAGAATTTAGTTATTCAATCTAAACTACCATTGAATTTAATCCAGGTGGCAAAAGTATTTATGGAGAACGCTTTCCAGATGAAAACTTTAAATTGAATCACTATGGAGCTGGTTGGTTATCAATGGCAAATGCAGGCCCAGACACTAATGGTTCGCAATTTTTCATTACATTCACTAAAACACCTTGGTTAGATGGGCGTCACACTGTTTTTGGAAAAGTAATCAAGGGAATGGTAAGATTAATTGACTATTAATTTGTTTTACTATTGAGTTATATTTTGCTTTCTTTTTTACACTTTTTTTTCCTTTAGGATGTTGTTAAACGAGTAGGAAAAGCAAAAACAAACAACCGTGATCAACCACTTAAAGATATTACAATATCAGATTGTGGTGCGCTAGAAGTTGAGAAACCATTTCCAGTGGCAAAAGAGTCTGCTGATAAATAGCTCTAATTTTTCAAATTGTTCAGTTTTTTTGTATAAAAAATTTGTTTTAGAAATTTTAAATCCAGCAATGTGTTTTCAATTTTGGGAACCACCTTAGATCAAAAGTTTTCATAACTTTTAAGTTGTTATTGAAAATTTTAAATGTCATTAAATCAAAATGAACTTTTTTAAAATCTCAAAGCAGTTTTAACTTTCAATATAGAAAAATTCCTTCCATATTCTGTATAGAAATTTATTTTATTCTCTTTTTTTAAAGTTAATGTTTTCAATCTTCAGCAATGCAATAGATTCTTCATACAAAGCCCTTTCCTCTTTAGCTCTAAGACTTTAGAAAATAATGGCAGGTGTCCTCCTGACAGCTTTTCACATTTAAAGAATGGGCGGCGCTTGCATGCGACATTACATCCTGTTATAAATACTAAATAAAAATCTCGCCGCGATCTTTCTATAAACACTGTCGTTCAAAACAAGGGGACTCCAAATAAAATGTTTTTCCAGCAAACAAAAACGTTTAAAATGATAAAACAGTTAAAACAAGTTAATGACCACTATTAGATATACCATCTGCTATTTAATGTGGAATATGTTTTCGTTTTAATTTCACTTGCATGACTCACTTTTAATTATTTTTTGTATAAATACTAAACATCATAAAAGTAACATTTCAAAATAAAGAAAACTCCTACCTCAATACCGTTAAATTGTAGAACAGCTCTGCAATTTAATCATAAATTGTTCATTTCGAATTTGGATTTCAATTAAGCAAAGCGTAAAAGTTGTATATGTAGTCTATTACATAAAACACAACAAATGTTTGTTAGAAACAGTAAAACTAGCTGTAAGTTTATGTAATAAATATAATGGTTAAAATCAAACGTTTTTTGATGGTGGTAATGCTGTAACAACACAAAAAGAGTTGAATTAAGTATAAAATGTCAAAAGCGGTTTTATAAATCGATTAGTTAATAAATATAAAACCAAAAAAAACTTTTTAAACTGAGCACGATCAGTACGAGGAGTAAAAGTACTCCTGGTACTGATCGTAAAATTATAAGGTACGTGAAAAAGAACCCATATGCTAGTGCTAGAGATACAATTCGCGAATCGGAACTTTATATTACAGGAAAAACTGTATGGCGACGTTTATGTAATGCAAAAAACCATTAATATCGCCAAAGAACCGAAAAGCACGTTTGAGATAGCGAAGACCAATAGAAATAGGAAGGTAGAGCAGTGAAGACGAATGTTCATGTCAGATGAGTTGAGGTTTAACCTGAAAGGCTCAGATGGTAAACGAAATGTGAGAAAACCAGTTTGCAAACGATTAAAACCAGTGTACATTATTGGAAACGTGAAACATGGAAAAAGGTTTTGGGGTGCTTTTTAGAATTTTCTAGATTGGAACCACTTTATCGCATATAAAGTACAAAGGACAAATACTTATATAATTCAATTTTGAAGAATCAAATATTAACTTATGAATATGAAAGTATGCCTCTATGATGGACGCTCCAACAGGACAATGATTCTTTTTTGTGTTAATAGCATAATCTGGGTTAGTTATTATTATTTAAAGTCTGGATTAAAAGTTATTTCGATTTTTAGTTATTTTACAACTTTAAACTCCAGTTAAACCAGATCACAACAGCTATGACTCTTAACTTCTTACCGCAATGAACCTTTTCCTCAGAAACAACAAACACTTTCAGAGTCTTGTTGAGATTTTTGTGCACTGCTTTAGACATTTGTTCCGATGCAAAACCAAGTGTAATCTTCTGTCTATCGGCTTTTTGAGATGGATTCTTATTCAAGAGAAGTATGGGCTCTATTTCCTCGTTGTAGGATATATCAAATTTCATCCCAAAGTAACATTCAGGAACTAAATCAAACAATAGGTAATTAAATGATAACTTGCTGAAAAAAATTGTATTATTGGAAAAAATTGTATCAATCAAAAACGATTGATCAAGCAACTTTGTTTCCTCTAGCTAATCAATATTATAACTAATTGCCTCATTATAAACTCCGGCTCAGAAACTGCAAAAAAGTGAATTAGTACAGTATGGTTTAAGATTATTTTTGTGTCTTTTAGGGGTTCATTTGTTATCTGCATCAGTTTATGTAAATTTAGTTTTTTTTTTCGATTTCGTAGAACTTTATAATTGCTTGTTAATTTCTAAATAATAATCAGGATTTTTTTTTATTATTATAATTTCTCTAGAGTTAAAAATAAAATTAACTTCGTTTTCGTTCTTTTTGATTCGGCCAGATATTTTGAAAAGCTAAACAAGCTTAATGACGCTTTTTCACACCATGACTTCACGTTGTGACGTCAAAACACTTTAGTGGGATGACGTGACTGGTCATAAAAGTAAAAATAGCTCATTATTCAGGTTGTTTTATTTAATGTAATTTTGCTCCTTAACATTTTTTAGAAAGAAATGTTTTAGTGGGATATTTTAAAATCTAGTAATGGTCAAAAGTAGTTAAGTTATTTACAACGAACCTGATTTGTTCGCAAAAACTTTTTCTCACTTATAAAACAAATTAGATCTCTATCTCTATTATATTGGGTTCTACAACCAAAAATAACTATCACGTTTATTCTTTTTTTATCAGCAATGAATATTCAGCACTTAAAAAGCATGTCCTCCCCTCCCCCCTGTCGGATTATTCCCATTAATCTTTATCTTTAAGTGTTGTAAATAACAAATAGCATCACTAATCATTAAGTAGTTTGCATTGAGGTTATTAGCATAACTACTACCATTTGGCTTTTTTTTTTTTTTTTTTTTTTTTTAATAACATTTTTTCATTCCGTGTGTCACAAATTTTTTATTTTGTATAAAATCAATTAAAAATTTTGTATATATATCGAATTATATATATGTATCGGCAGTAAAAAATCAAGAAAACATGAAAGCCATTTTTTCTTGCCTTTCGTTTTGTCAGCTGCTGTGTTTTCCGTAAACTAAAAAGCATTTTTTCGCAGTTTAACTCTTAGATCTTAAAGTAAACTTACCAACGAAATTACCAAAAAATACCCAATTGATGAAAAACAGGGAGAACACGGGTTCCGTGTTTTCGTAATTTTATCGTCTCTAATCGTATACTGCATTATGAAAATTAGATGATTCAAAATAGCTTAAGCTATTTAGAAGTGACGCAAAAAGTCAATGCGAAAATGTTTATGTTTTATGACTACTTCATATACATGCAGAGCTGTAACTTGGTATTTTAATATGTTCAATATGTTATTCGTATCTAACCAATTGGCCAGTTTTTGCAACTTACCATAAGAAACAATCTAGGTAGCTATCTGGTCAGCATATCAAGTTAATAATTTACTCAGAATTTTAGTATTTTAGCAATTTCAGCAAAAATAAATACAAGTCTCAAAATGCTTATAGATGTAATAAATGATATTGCAGACAATGTTAGTTTGATTAACTACAAAGATAAAAGTAGAAAAAATTATAATAAGGAGGAGGAAAATATTTCTCATGGTTATTGCAATAACAAATCACTGAAGAATAAACATAGAAAAGATCACTTGGATTTTGTTTTAGCAGCTGACAATGATCAAGATCCAGTTAAGAAACAAAAAAGGCTTTACTTTTTTAAGAATTTGCGTAATAAAAGGTTAAAGATATCTAGGAGACCTTTCTTATCACATGTAAGTATTTTCATTCATATATAAAAAGGTATTCTTAAATATATCTTAAATAAGTAAAATAATTAGTAAAGTGAATTACTAGTTATTTAATTTGGAGGATTATTAGAACACATAAGATTCCACAGAATATTTGAAGTTATACTAAGCATATCAGTTTGATAAACATAAATGATAAGTGTTTTTATTTTCAGAGAAAAATTAGTGATTGTTTTTCAAATTGTAATTATATTTACATTACTTTTTAAAGATAAACAGATCTAATTTAAAAAGTTTCTCCAAAGTATATTAATGCTTAAACAAAAGTTAACTTTTCCCAGTAGTCAATATTTATAATATCATAATTCCAAAATCACAAGTTATGATAAAGCTAGATAAGTTGTCATTTAATAAATTATTAATAAAATTTTTCATAAAGTTTTAATGAGTAATTGAATGAAGTTATTTAACAATCATTTTTTATTAAGTAAATTCTTAAGTTTGTTATTGTTTATTAAAGTACTTATTAAGGTTTTTGATAAAAGTTACTTTATAGTCTTGCATTTGAATATGCAATCTCTAATCAATGTTCAAAAAGATTGAGGATTTTTAGTTGCTCAAAGGAAAAAGAAGGTTTACATTGCCATTGTTGACAAGATTATGACACAAAAAGTGAGAAAGTGAAAGAAAACAACAAACTCGTTGTAAAATACCATTAATAGTGAGCACTAGTGAAGTAGTGTACATCTAATATATCAACATCACATTACTGAAATTGTAACTGAGAATACTGTTATTCCCATGAAGATTCTAGTATCCTGATATTATGTTAGGAAAGTAAGAATCAGATATCCTGCTGTAACTACTAGAAAGAAGCATTTTAAGAGTTGAAGTTTAAACTGAAATATTATGAAGAAAAGAAAAGTTTTTAGAGTCAAGTAAAGGTGAACTAACAGATTACAGAGATATTTAGTTATGAAATTATGAAAATAGAATTTCTATAAAAAATCAACAATATAAGTGCTTAAAATTTAAAAGTGCACATTGTGGTTTTAAGCTCTAAACCAAATAGGATAGTATCATTATAAATTACATAGTGTGTGAGCCACACTATGTAATTTATGATGATACTATCCTATATACAATAAATTACATCTTTCTAAAAGTGTTTTATCATTCTAATAGTAGTTATCTAATAGTGTATCTGGTTAAAATTTTATTTAAAAAATTTCATTTTTAAATTAACCCTTAATGACCCCAGGTATCAGATCTGATACACAAATTTTAAACCACTGTATTTTTTAAATGGAAGCTTGTTTTTATCTGAAAACACCCATTGTTACAAATGTGAGAAGTGAATTTTCGATTTTGTACAATTAGTACTTTTCATCCAGGTAGATTTTTCAGTTTGTAAACATTTGAAAACGGCATTTGCGAGGAGTGGTTCACGTGGTGTTTACCAAGTGTTGTTTTTACTTCTATTTCATATTGGTTTTATAAATTTTTGTGCTGTTTTTTACTTTTTTTTTTAGAATCAAGGTGCAGGAAAACTTTATAAACTATTTCATGCCTTTTGGTTATCAAATATGCATAACATTTGCTAATTGCATTTGTATGTATCAAATTTGATACAATTGCCGTTTAAGTATGAAAGCTTTTTCAAAAAAGTTCAAGTTTTTATCTTTATTCATTTACACAAATATAGAAAAAAGTTTTTTTGTATATTTGTTTAGATGAATGAAAATAAAAAGATAACTGTCTCTGATATTTTAAACTATGTATTTGATGGAGAAAGTGATTTTGGGGAGAGTGATGAAAGTGACAATGAGTTTGATTTGGGAAATGATGAAGCCAATACTAATATTGAAGAAGTAAGTGAGAATAAATATGATTCAACAAGTGGTGATGAGCCATTAGCATGTATAGCATCAAGACCAGTTGAGAATGCTAATGAGACACCTATTAACAAAAATAATACTACACCAACTACTTTTATATGGAGAAGTAAGAACTTTGAACCCCTAGATGACGTAAACTTCAAGGAGCCTGGAATGACACCAACACCAAATATGGAAAAAACACCCTTTCAATATTTTAAATTGTTTGTTAGTGATGAGATGCTGAAAAACACCACAGAGCAAACAAATATTTATATTTTGCAATCAAAAGGTACAGAAAAAAGCATTCTATTGAGAAGTTTATTGGTGTATTTCTCAGGATGGGTTTGGTAAGGCTCCCAAGTTGAAGATCATATTGGAAAACATTTATGACCTATGATGGGGTTTCTTCAGTTATGGGAAGGAACAAATTTGAAATGATTCTTTGGAATATTCATTTTGTAAGCAGTTTAGAAATAGCCGAGGAAGAAAAAGCAAATGACCGCATATGGAAGTTACAAACATGGGTGAAAGAGCTTCGCCAAAACTTTCTGAGAGTTTCACCAGAAGAGTTTCACGCTGTTGATGAGATAATGGTTCCTTTTAAAGGGAAGTCCCTACCGCGTCAGTACTTGCCTAAAAAGTCACATAAGTGGGGGGTTCAAGCTTTGGGGTTGTAGTGGCATTTCAAGCTTTTTGTATGACTTTGATATTAATCAAGGGAAGTTAAAAAGCATTTCTGATACAAGTTTAGCTGTCAGTGCAGATGTAGTACTCAATTTGACTTCTTCACTGCCTGATAAACACAACTTCAATGACGTTTGAATAATTTGATAGTCGAATTGAGGAAGCGTAACATTTATTTTGTAGGAACAATTAAAGGTTCACGAATAAAGAAGACACTTCTTCATTCGTGAACCTCTAACTGTTGAGTGTAATTATTTATCTTTATTCCTTAAATTGCCTGGCCCTACAGTTTGAGTATCTACAATCATTTGAAATCTGCTTCAACTTAGGATGTTAAATAGGCTAAAACACTTAAGATATAGTCAAAAAAATTAAAGTTGTTTAAAATATTAGTACAATTATGCCCGTTGTATCAGATTTGATACAACTCAAAAAAGTGCATTGACGTCGTTTTTATGACAAGGAAAATTTTTCCCACTTTTCTATAGCAAGTAGGATTATTTGTACCAAAAATCAGAATTTTTTGAGCATTTTATGCTGCTTTGGGCATTTAAGGGTTAAATATAGTTGAGATATTCCATGAAAAGAAATAATGAAACTATGAAGTATTATATAGCACTTTCAAGTAAAAATGTCAAATTGAGTAAATATGTTGGTAAAACTATTTTTAAAGGTATAGGTATTGGAAAAACGTTTTATTGTTAACAAAACTTTGTATAAACATGCGTAAATCGTACATTGTCTGCACAATGCATAAATGTGTTATTTATTGTTTTAAATTTTTTGATTTATTTTTAGGATAAGCAAACAATGTTTTGGCATATTTATGCTCCTTTTGATGTCCTTTGTGATGTTGCAGAAGACTTAAAGTTACATATGCCAACTGTTGAAAATGATATTAAAGTTGATCTATGGTAAGTTCTATTTGTAATTTAACCTAAATATTATGTAGTAAATATATAAGTATTATAAATATATCATATTTTTTTATCTAAATGCATCCACAGTTTAAAAAGTATTTAATATGGTTTTATACAAAGCTTTTCAAAGCAATAAATACAAAATGTTTTTCTATAAATAAATTGATAAAGTGCTATCTACATTAGAATTAAATACTTTTTATTTTGTTAAAATTTATAAATTTCATATATATTCATTTGTAATTGTTAAACATAAGTGTTATAAATTTGTATTTGTAAAATGTAGTAATTTAATTTTTTAGGTATAGTAAGCATTTAAAAAAGTTAAAGGGATTCTGGAATAGATATGATCCTTTTCAGATAAAAAAGTCATACTTCAGCTCACCAAAATCGTATTTTGCTGATGTATTTGACAAGTCACGACTATGTGAGTTTTACAATGGACATAACAAAGATAATTTTTTTTCTCAAGCTGACCGTTCAAGGCTTGTTTTTCATATACTTGAAACCACACCATGCAGTGGTAATGACCTAATGAAATGTGGCCCAAGCCATCTTTTGAATGAAAATGTTTTTACTGCAAGCTACCCTTGTCATGATGGACCAATATTAAAAGACAATGATTACCATGAATTCAGTATGAGACAAAAACTTTATAAGGAATGGGCTTCATTTAAACAGATTTTTAAATACCAACCTATTGATGCAATTAAAGACTATTTTGGAGTAAAAATTGCATTTTACTTTGATTGGTTGGGTTTTTATACACTATTTTTAATTCCAGCCTCTATACTAGGAGTATTATGCTGCTTTTTTGGAGCATTTTCTTTGCTGTGGTTTGAGCCAGTCAAAGAGATTTGTCATCCAAAAAATATTTCTTTGTTTTATATGTGCCCACTGTGTGATAAAGCCTGTCAGTTTTATTTTCTTAATGAAACTTGTTTATATGCTCAAATAACTCAATTTTTTGATAATGATGCTACACCATTTTTATCTGTGTTATTGTCATTATGGTCAGTACTTTACCTGGAGTATTGGAAAAGACGCCAATATACATTATCATACAGATGGCATACAACAAACTTTTATGAGGAAGAAGAGTTAAGACCAGAGTATTGCGCAGCAGCTGTAAAGGAAAAAATTAATCCAGTGACCAAAAAAAATGAACCCTTTATTTCAAAGAAAGAATACATTTTCAAAATCTGTGGTGAAGTATCAGTTGTGTTCTTATTTATATGCATAGTGATCGCAGCAACTATGGGTGTTGTTATATACAGGGGAGCTGTGTTTGGAGTGCTTTTGGCCACTCATGGTACACTGCGTTCAAACTCTCGAATGCTAGTTACTGCAACAGCCAGTGTAATTAGTTTAGTAGCAATTAATCTCCTTCGATATTTTTATAAGTACATCGCTGAAAAACTTACTGAGTGGGAAAATCCAAGAACAAAGAGTGATTTTGAAAAATCATTTACAGTGAAAATGTTCTGGTTTCAATTTTGTAATACTTATGCATCTGTGTTCTATGTTGCATTTTTTAAAGGTTCACATTTTGTGGGTTGGCCAGGACACCGAAAACATTTAATAAGTAAAAGTATTCGATTAGAAGGATGCTCTGCTCAAGGCTGCTTTTTGGAGTTATGCATCCAATTAGTTGTGCTGATGGCAGGTCAACAATTAGTAGGAAATATACCAGAAATTTTGTGGCCGTAAGTTTTATTTGAAGAAATATTTTAAATTATATCCTGTTAATTTTAAAAATCTTAATTTTTAGGTTTTTGATCGTTGTTATTATTGACCTATAATTCAATTAATTGCAGTTTTTATATGTTGTAAAAAATTCTTAAATAAGTTTTACAATTATTTGATTGAAAGTTTCCTGAAAAAGAAGTACAATAGTTGGAAGCATTCGATAAATCACCAGCATGATGTCCCTATTTGGGAAGCTGATTATCAACTTGATTGTCAAGAAAAACATACTGAACTCTCTCTATACGGGGAATATCAAGAAGTGGGTGAGTTAAATTAAATTTTTTGTCATCATTTTACATACATTTTACATGTAAGCTGCTAAAATTTTTAACTTTAGAATTGCTTATTCCCAATCTAAAATTTTCTTTTATTACATAAAGTACAAAAAAATACAAAAGTTTACTGCAAAGTTTCAGTTTAATGGGGCTATATTTAAATAGCCCCAAATACTCTTAATTTTCATATAAAAACTGGCATGTTATTTTTAAAGATTTTTGATAATAACATGCCAATTTTGATAACACTTTTAAGGGAGCTCTCAATTGCAAAGTTGTATATTTTTCTCATAAAAAAAAATCTGAGGAATAGTGAAAATCTTCGATAGTGTTAAAAGAGCCATTAAATTCAGATGATTTATGTAAAAAATCTAGATTACCTTTTTAACAATGGTGTTTACTTTCTCATCACTCTACAAGTATTTTCATCCACGATGTTTCTACATTCTCATAGTTAAGAAGTTTAAATACAAGCCATAAAAACTCTATGAGAAGTGAAACCAATCTAGGAGGGTTGTCTTCAATGAAGTTAAAACTTTCAAGAACTTCTAATTTTACAACTTTTCTATCAGTTTTAGCACTCTAGACAGACAATTCAATTTCTTAGATATTTCCTCCCTGTTGGGGTACTTCTTAATAGTTAAAGCACAGATTAAAAGAGTAGAATCTATATACCAAGGTGCTTTTTAAGTAAGAACTACTTCAGTTTCAGGAATTTTCCATTAAATCTTTCTATCTGCAGCATGCTATTCATATCATAAAATACAATTATCAATTAAGGAGTCAGGGCAATCAGAGATAACTCAGCTGTTAAAAAAAAAACAACTTTGTTTAGAAAAAGCTGACAAATGTTTCCAAATATTTGATTCTTACTTTGTTCTTAAATTCCACAAATGATGTTTATAAGCAGAAACATCATAGAGAAGTAGATTCCTTTTGTCATGAAGGTGACATAGTGTGTAGCACCAGGCTTATGAACCTTTCAGTAGGAAAGAGAAGCATAAATTTAAGTTCTGCTGATTCAAGTATACACCCTGAAGAAAATTTTGCATATGAAGCATAAAATTATTTAGTCAGTATTTTTGAACCAAAATATTCAAACGTTTTACTTTCTCTTACCTTTTTCATAATTTGATGGCCTTAGAGTGCCTCAATCATAAACTATTTTGTTCTTCAAGCTGATTGATTCAGATTGTAAATATAAACTCTGGAAATGTTTTGGTTTTTTGATTTAAATCATTTTAAGAAATTTTAATGTTTTTAAATGTTGGATTGTCAGGGCCTGGGAGCCAAAATAATATTTTCTGAATAAACTGAACTTTAATATTTTTATGGAGATATGGACAGGCTTGCAAAAAGTTTTTTAAGCAATTTTGTGATATATCTTTATAAAATTATCATTATACTTATCTACTTATAGATATATTTGTTTGGTTTTTTCTTTCTACCCAGTTCTCCAGTATGGTTTTGTGACAATGTTTGTAGCTGCTTTCCCTTTGGCACCATTAATTGCCCTGGTAACTAATTTGATAGAAATACGTATTGATGCAATAAACTTAACAACCGCGTTTCGTAGGCCAGTTGCTATGTTGGAAAAAGGTATTGGTGTGTGGTATGATATACTTGTTACAGTCACAGCGGTAATTAAATAAATTTTTTTTTAATTTAGATTAGATTAATCTTTATTTTTTTTAGTTTTATAAATAAAAAACAGATTGTTTAAAGTCTTTGTTTTTTTTTTTTAGTTTTCAGTTATGGTGAATGGTTTTGTTATTGCCATGGCCTCAGAGTTTATTCCTAAAACTGTCTATAAATACAAATATAGCCCAGATGGTACCTTAAAAGGATATGTTAACTGGAGTTTAGCTTATTTCAACATCAACCATTTTCAAGATTTTGAAAAATCTGATTCATTCGCTCCTTTGTACCAATATTGTCGGTAAATATTTTTGATGATTGTTACAAATTAATTGTCAGTAAAATGACACGGAGTTTGCTAAATTGAGCTGTACAAAATTAAAAATTTCTACTTGTCTTTGTATGATAAACTTTTAGTTTATGATATAAAGACAAACTTCTAGAAAATATTCTGGTAGAAGACAAATAAACTTCAAAAATGGGATATGAATTAAGTCTGATTAAGTTTTATGGTTTAATAGAATTTGCTATGTGGAAAAATGTTTTCCAAATTTAAGGAAGGATTGTCCAAATCTATGTTTTGAGAAGAATTTTTAGGGAAAGATTATTGTTAAAAAGTGTTATTCGAATTTGGCATTTTAGAAACTTGAAGATGTATCTATTGGATGTCTGTATTTAGTATTGTAGGCTTGTTCTAAGATAATGTCAAATCTTTGTTTCAAAAAATAAAGTTTTTACTGCACAAAAAGTAGAATGTAGATGAAGCAGGAGTGACAACAGTTCATATTCCAGAACATGTCATTGCCTTAAAAAGAGAGTGCCAAATTTCAGCAGTTAAATTTCTGAACAAAACTCACTAGTGACCATGTGTAACACAGTAAATGCTGGTGGTATATCAGTTCCTCCATTTTGTATCTTCTCAAGGAACATTTTATGGGTACTTTTTTAAAAAAAAGATTTTCAGTTTCTGGTGTAGCATAAAAAACTAGTTGAATGGCTGAAGAAACATTCAAGAAATGCTTTAACTGTTTTTTATTATTCTCTCGTCCTTCAAAGGAAATTATGTTCTCATTTTATTTTATTATGAATTGTATTAGGCAATCAATTTCTTTGATAAAGCAAAAGAAATTAGTCTGTTTGCTTACCATATCTTCTTAGACATCACACAAACTACAACCTGTAGACATTAGTACCTGTGATCTATTTTAGTGTTAACAAAACTTTAAAATCATTTCTTAGCTAATCAACAATCCTGGTAAGGTTGTTTCTATATTTAAAATTGCAGAACCTTTTAATTAAACTTGGGTTAGAGCATCTTTGTCTGCTAAAGTTTTGAGTGGGTTTTAATATGAAGGTATATAACCATATAATCCTAACAAGTGACAAGATGACGTTTTTATGTGAGTCAGGTTGATTGAATAATATGTATTGAATTCCCAAATCACATACACATCTATTAAACATTCCTGCCTTTTTCTAAGGCTGGAATTTCAAAAGCAACTGTTAATAGATGGAAAAAAAAAGTGTCATCCTGTGTTTTGATTGACACCTCTGTGAAAGAAACTCTTTGAATTAAACAAAATGAATGTAGGGCCAAAGAAGAAAAATTCAAATAAAAAAATCCAAAAATTAATGTTATTTCAGTTTCTCCCCTGCTGCCTTATTTTTACTTCAACTCTGACCCCAACTTTTTGTTCATAAAACACCCTACAGATCCCTAAAAATACAAAATGTTGAAAAACAAAATGTGGTTAGAGTGAACCATACTCTGATACCACACTGGAAGATGAATTAGTTAAGAAGAGGGTTCCATGTGAATTCTAGAAAATACTGGTGAAAACATTTAAATAAGTTCGAAAAGAAGTCGAACAAAAGTTCGACTTATTTCGAACTTGTTAATGTTCGAATCAAATTATGTTCAAAAGTTCGAAGCTCCTAATGTTCTATTAAAAAGCTTTAAAATTGACCGTAAAGTTTAAATAGCAAAAGGTCGAGAAATATTCGGCACGAAATTGTGCGAAACTTACAGATGTAGTTTTTCAATGTCATATTTTATATATAAACATCAATATTTTGACAATAACGTAATTAATTTAGATTTCCTGGTTTCCATGAATACGGACCACCATATGACTACAGTTTCAATAAAATCCATTGGGAGATCTGGACAGTTCGGCTCACGTTTGCATTTATCTTCCAATCAGTAGTGTCAGGAACAGCTCGACTTTTAGCGTGGTTTATACCAGATCAGCCTACGTCGCTAGTTCTTAAAATGAGAAGACAACAGCATCTTTCAAAAAACGCCCTTAAAGAGTATAGAAAAAAGATTAGGAAGCGATTGCCTGATGCCAATAAAAGCGAAGATGAGACTTCAGCAGAAGGTATATTGTCATATCAGGATTAGATAAATGTCACAATCTTAAAGATTAGATAAAATACGAACTGTCTGATTTTTATATTTTTAGAACTCGCTCCTCGTTCTCGCCTAAGACAAGATTATAATTCCGATAAAATCGATATAAATCAGATGCTTTGAGGTTTTTGTGGTTCAAAGTGTTTAGCTTTTTTACAAAGAACATTTTCGAGATATTTTTTCATGTAATGTTATATAGTTATTTTTTATACTATATTTAAACGATTGCAAAGATCACAAAGAAATCCCTTCAATTTTAACTATTATATTTCGTATTATATTTCGTATTATATTTCGTATTTATTGAATATACAAGCGTAGAATTTAAGCTAACTCATTAGTGCGAGTGAACGCAATTAATACATTGCTTTTTTTTCGACGGAATTTTTCAAAACATGCAGCGATGGGCAAAACATGCAGCGATGGGCAAAATGAACGTCATTCATTTTTTATGTACTCTCTAAATACATTTAGCCTGAGGTTTTTATTTTTTTAGATAACAGCTATTTAATATTTTTCAAGTAAATTATTTTAGATTTAGTTTAAGGAATTCTCTTCCTTTTATGTTCATCATCAGTTGTGTAACTAAGTTTTATATAGTTAATTTTAATAATTATTAAATTGAATAAATTTCTTAATTTAGTTTTTGCTTTGACAATACCTTTATTTAATACCCCCTCAGATTTCAATTAAATTTTAACCAGTGCTACCTATCAATCAAACATGAAAAAATGCAAAATTTGAGCTCCCAACTCCAAACGGTTAAAAAGTTATCACGTTTTGAAATTTAGCCCAAAATGCCGTATTTTTTTGTTCAGTGGAAAAAAACAGCTGAGAATCAGTACCTAACTATTTTTGAGGGCGCTGAATCCAAATATGTAGACAAAGCAACATAAACAAAATAGATTTCGTTTTTATCAAGATACTGCTAGTTGTCTAACTATAGTTGTGTGAAATCAATTGTGATAAATTAAGCCTAAAAATTTTTTTAGTTTTTTTAGTTCTGTAGTAAAAATTGCTGGATCGTTGTGGAATTCATAATTTTAAAAGTTATTACAAAAATAATTGTAAATATGTGTAAATAGCAGATATGTGTTGATTTTTATGACGCTTTTGAGGGATGTCTGGTATAAAAGAAAGAGAAAAAAAAATTTTTGTTAGAAGAGAATATTGTTATCATCGATACGTTGCGAGAAAACTAAAGTTTTAGATTAAATAATTACTGAATCTTATTTGTATGTTCATTATCTTCATAATGGCAAACAGTCAACAGAGTTCGATTGGAATTCAACTAGGAAGTGAATGTCATCTGATAATATACACACCCTTGCTTGGAGTTGAATACTTTGGAGACCTTCCGGATAATGATAGAGAAATATTAAAGTGGAGGACTGGGCTTTTAACAATCAATGTCAAATCAACTACTTGTCCCCATCATAGCCATGTTCATTTGAAGCGCTATGCAACTAAAATGTAACACAATGCTGCAACCCATTTAATGCTCATAAAAAAGCTAGGAAAGCTATTTATAGAGGTTCTTTTTTTTTCTCAAATTTTCATTTGCAGTTTATTTTAGCTGACCCTTTGAAGTTTAAAAATTAGGCATCAAAAAATCTCTCAGTCTTAGATGTCTTTTTAAAAAAAAATTTTTTTACAAACATTACGGGTCCATTTTATTTTACAGGCAGTCTACGTGAAAACAACTTGGATACAGCAAAGTCACTATGGAGTAAAACCAAACTCATAGTACCAGGTGAAAGGCTTTGTCCACAATGCAGACATAAATTCGTATCAGCGGACGAGATGAAGATTGAAGATGATATAGAGAAAGAAATTATGCTAGAGTCAACAAGATCATTGCCCAACAGTGCTTTGTGTGAACTTAAAGTGTCTCCTATAAAAATTCATTCAGTCAAATCCTCTAAAACTTACCTTCGGTTGGGAAGAGAAAGTTAAAACAAGTTGAAGAAGCAGTTACTAAGAAAATTACAACTGTTCTGGATGTCATTTGATTTTGCTGCTTCTGATAAGATTGAAGTTCCAAAGTTCCATTCAAACCCAAGCTGACTATCTAGAACACCTTGTTGACTGCATAAAAGAAAAACCTAAAGTTTCTAACAGATGGCAGCAACTGCAAATTTTGACGTTAAGCTTAAAATCTGAGTCTGTTAGAAAAGCTGCAAAAGAGTTTTCAGTTTTGAAAAGCGAAATATAAAAGGCAAAGTTGTTACATGAGCAAAAAATCATCATTGCATACCCTGATGTGGTTAAATGACATCAAATCAGCCAGGATATTTTAGAACTTGTAAAACCTTTTTACTGTGATTATGAATATTTAAGACAAATGCCTGGTCAAAAAGACTTCATTACTATTGGACGAAATAAACACGTCTAAAAAATTGATTTTGTGTAACCTGAAGTAACACTATGCAGCATATAAGATCCAGACAACCAAATCGGATTTTCCAAATTTTGTAGCCTTCAGCCTATATGGCGCATCCATTATGGCCAAAAAAGGTACACATTCTCTGTGTGTGTTTACAATACACCAAAATATAAAAATGATGTTGATTGCTGTGTGCCTTAAAAGGCCCTATCATGAAATCATTGAAATGATTGTCTGCAGCAGAGAATCGAAAGTTTGCATGATTCACCGATGCAACAGTTGTCCCGGCATACAAGCTGCCCAAGATTTCTTACAACAGCATCTGACACAAGATGATGATGCAGATCAGCAATATAAAAGTGGTGAAAGTGATGATAATGAACAGTCAACAGTGGATTTCAAACAGTGGATAGCAACAGATAGCAACAGAGAGCTGAGCTATTAACAATGAAGTTTCCATTGAGTGAGTTCATTGAGATTTTGTTTGAAAATCTTGATAAAATTACATCTCATTCATCGCAAAGTCAAAATCAAGCTTTTTAAAGCATCTTAAAGAGACAATTAGTCCTGACGAGGCAATTTTTCTGTGAGATTTTGCACTTTTGTGGTACATATGATTTATATATAAATGTATTAAGTTTCAGGGTGAGAAATATTTTTAAACAAAACCCTTAAAAAATTATATTTGCGTTAACAAAAACTCATTTCTAAGGCTTTTGTATTTCTTTAATAATCTAATATATTATAATAACTTTCGTTAAACTCACGGTAGATGTGGAAACGACCCAGTTAAGAAAAGAGTGCTAAAAAGTAGAAAATATTACAAGAAAATTATCCTGTTTGTTCCGAGAAAGCTTTTCGTTTCTGTTCCGTTTCGTGGGAAATTTATATGCCTTTAAAGTAGTAAATAAAGATTATTTCAAAAAATAACTGTTAAGAATTTCTTCATAAATTAGTTAAAGTTCATTTCGAAATTATACACAAACCAGGGTGCAAAAGGAAATCACGTGGCCAAAAATTGAGAGAGTTACTATTACTAAAGTTTGATAGTGGGTTTTTGTTGAAAACACCCTTACTAAGATTCTGGCTATGAGATTTCAATCGTAACACAATTACGTATTGACTCAATGAAGTTAGATTTCCTAAGATGTATATGGTTACAGCAACTATTATTTATGCTCTGTAATTCAATAATAAATCGCTGGAAAAGTTTTCAAAAAAACTTTTTTTTTAAAAAATGTTTTATTTTCCAGTTAAATTTTTTACTTTAATTTTTATCTATTAAAGACGGAAAAATGCAAAAAAAAAAAGTAAATTTCAATTTTAATATAAAATTAAAAACTCGTACAATCGTAAATTTATGACATTTTTTAATCTAAAATGTTTCCAAACCATAATAAGTCGGACTGCTTCCATTGGCTACCATTGGCCACTATTGGCTACCATTGGCCACCTTAGGCGGTAGATATTTTTGAAAATATGAAGATTTTTCGTACGAAAAATTTATTTCATAAAAATAAAAAACATTTTTCTATCATAAACAAAATGAAACCAAAGATTTGGTACTTCTTAATCTCATCGGCTAAAAGGTTGAAGAACAGGAAACCATTCAGATTACAAAACGAAGTTTTAAGCAGTTGATTATGTTGATAGCGAAAACTCATCTGGAATGGAATCAGATGAAATAAATTATTTAGAAGAATTGTGTTTTAATCCTGTTTAGATTAATAATAATTAGATTTAATAATTAAGATTGACAAATAAAGAATATGATATGATGATGATGTGTAGATAATAATAATAAAAAAAGTGAAATTGTTTCAGTTACTAATAATGATTAAAATTCTTCACTGTATGAAATATAAAAATTTTGTAGACGTTCGTTTATTACATATAAATTTAGTAAAGAAATAGAAAGATTAAATTAAAATCAACTTTAAGAAAAGCGTCTTTTGTAGCACGAAACACGAAGTTGAGAAATATTATCCTAAGATTTTATTAAGTCATTTAAGGCTCAATATTCACTGAAAAACAACAATAACTTTATTGCCCCCCTGTTTCAAGGAAATTTTCCAGTTGTGTAGGAACGGGAAATAATAGTTCCTTAATAAAAAAAAAAAAAGACGTCTTTTAAACCTACAACAGTGTTTTATTTTGGTTTTTGATTTTGGCAATATGAAATGATCAAGTTCGAGTTAAGCTTCTTTTCTAATTAGGCTTTTTAAGTTCATGATGAAATCTGATTTTGGTCCTTAAAAAAATTTAATTTTTGCTGCGATAAGCGTTCCAGTTTGTCTTTTGAGTTATCCTGTTCAAGAAAAGAAATTTTTTGAGTTATCCTGCTCTAGAAAAGAAATGTTTTTTACTAATAATTTTTTAACTAAGTTGCTATTTCAAAAATACATAGGTGAAAGTACAGGTAGGGAAGAAGGTCTTCCTTGCCATTAAATATATTTATGCCCTAATTAATTTAACATAAAATCTTCTATTATTGAAAAAAGTCTCCCCTCCCCCCCCCCCCCCCCTCTCCATGCTCTTTTTTCAATTTCTTTATAGGAACAGGGAATAATTAATAAAGTATAATATAAGAAATATGAAAATATAATTGTATGTAAATCCCGCGAAATTATAAGTGAAAGTGATGTCGTAGTGAAAAGGAACGGTGATTTGTGTCCCGATTCCTAAGCAATTTGTCTCACAACTAGCATAAGATAAAGGTTTATGTATGAGATATTTTGGGTTTTTTTAGGATGATTTGGTGAGAAATGATGACTAAGAGTATTTTAGTCAGTTATAGAGAAATCTTCTTCTGGAAAATTGCAACCCATGAAACAGCCTTCTTTAACTCAAAGTGAATCGCTACCTGTACCCCCTGTTCCCCCTTCTAAATAATTTTTTTACTCTTTTTTGTCCCTTTTTTTCATCGTCGTCGTTGTAAAGTTAAATGGCTTTTTCTTTTTTACTAAACTTAAATTTGCTTTTGAAAAACTGTTTTTTTGAATCTCTAACGCTTTTTTTGTTAGAATATTCCACCACTACCATTCCTTCCCCATTATATTATTCAAGCTATCGCCATCATAATTTTATTCAAGCTATCGCCATCATAATTTTATTCAAGCTATTGCCATCATAAAATAATCTAAAATTTAAAAACTTTTAGTTGGGTTTTGTTGAGGTTTAAAAACCAAAAAAATGTTTTTTGATTTCAATTTGGTTTTGAAGTTTATTTTGATTCCTGGTTTGGTTTTAAAATTATTTAAACTACGGGTTTGGTTTCAAATAAAAATTCAAAAATGATTAAAGAAATAACTTTTTTAAGAAAAAATTTTTTTTTTTTTCAAAAAACGCTTTTCTTTCCCGTCACAGGTTTCTTCTGTCACAGGCCTCTGCGAAAATTGTCTTGGAACACAAACTACGGAGTTGGCTGCGGTCCAAGTATTATTTTTATTGTGGTTGTTATTCGTTTACACAGCGAAACTCTATAAAATATCAAAATTAAAACTAAAAAAATACAAATGAAGTGAAGCCGGAATAGGACTTTTCTTTACCACCGATTTGCCACTACCATTTCACCAATTGTGTGTTGGATCACCAAGATTGTTTACACGAAATTATTCCGCCCCCAAAGTTAAACTCTCAGATGATTAACCGCTGGAAGTTAATTATATGTTTTATCATAAAAAGCTACTAAGAAGTAAGGAAGATTTTGTGTGTAATGTAAATGTGCTTTTGTGCATGACACAACCTTCAACTAGACTTCTGCTTTTAACAAATTTGAAGATTTGCAGCAATACAAGTATAATTTAAAACCTCGAATCTGCCTACTGATGCTTTTGGCTACTATCTCATCTATTCACCAACGCTTTTGACTGCGGTATTGCACATAATCACGGAAGAAGCTTTTTTCAATTTAATGAAGTACTCTTAAGAATCAAACAATTTAGTTGATAAATTAATATCAAATTTGGTACTTTAAACAATCTCCCAAAAATTTAAGACTATACCTCAACTATACATTTTTGCTTTTGAATTGCAGCTTATTCATGCAATAAGTCCTAGGGTGAAACCTACTGCGCCTCCACCTTAATTCTGTCCTGTAATTCTACGGTGATTATGATAAACCTTGCATCAAAATCCCTCTCTATTCCAGAAAAAAGACAACAATTAAAAAGAAGTCTCACAAGCTCGTAACATACGAAATTTCTTGCTAAGAATGAACTTTTACGCAAACTAATAAATAAATTTTATTGCAAATTAACAAGTTTCCTATAGCTAGGGTTCTAAGACGTGGTAAGACGTGGTAAGACGTGGTAAGACGTGGTAAGACGTGGTAAGATGTGATAGATTTACAAAGAGCATAGGGTCATTCCAGTAGAATTCAACAAAAGGTTGGTGGCACTATGTCTCAGATTTTGCTCTTCTTTTGAAATTATGTTAATAATAATAAAATATGAATAATTTGAAAATTTCAATGCATTTGCATTATCCGTTACTAAATTACCGGCGTTAAAAGATTTGCGATGGAAGCCTACTTTTTATTAAACTGTATTTTTGGCATTTTTATACGTTTATAACTTTTTTCTGTAATATAATAAATGCAGGTTTTTTTATTTACTAAATAAATGTAACTTAGCCTAGATAAAAAACAAGGTGCAGCTTATTTATTTGATTTCAGAAAAAAAATATCAGCACACAAAAGTTGAACAATTTTCATTAAATTGAAAAAAGTACTACTTTTATGCCATTATAACTTTTTTCTGATGTATAATAAACTATGTATAATTTTAGAACTATAATCTCTGCCATAAAAGTAGAATTAAATATTAAAAAATCTTCATTTATTGTTTAACAGAAAAAATATATACATCGTTAAAAATTGCCATTGATGGAAATCGACAAATTTTGGGCTTAATTAAAATCGTCAGTAAAATTTTCTGATACCTTGTACCAAACTAATAATGACAGCAAATAATATTCATATATAGTATATTATTTAGCAAATAAAAGTTTTCATTTATTCAGTAACATGTTAAAATGACAGGCCATTATATATTATGACATAATCTTATAATTTAGCACACTAATCTTCACCATAACTAATTTTTAAAAATGTTTTTACATAAACTGATATTACAATAAAACATTTTTATTCAGCAATACAAAAGTAATGATGCCATGCATACATTATTTCAAATCAAAAAATATATAATTGTCTTTTATTTGTGCTTTTAGGGTACAATTTCGGCTTCCCCAGAATTTCTTGAGCTCATGTCACAGGTTCCCATAACAGGAATCATGCTAAAAAGTAAATTTATATATAAAAATAAAGATAATCTTCTTCAATGTAAAATTATGTATGTCTTAGATTATTAAATAAAAATAGGCTGTACATGTTAAGTAATGACTGAATATCTAATTAAATTCATAATTTAATATATTGCACATCATTGTTAAAAAATTGATCATCAACTAAACTAATCATAGTTATGATGGCTATTGACAATTATAAATAGTTTACTAATAATTTATTTCTCATATTTTATCGGAATATATATTGCCTCACCAGATGTCAGTCAATGTGTTGGATACAGAAGTGGATTGTATATTTTCACACTTTGATTTTTCTGAAATTTCAAAAAAGAAATAAATTACAAAAATGTATGCTTCCTGGTTATTGGTATTGCTATTATTTGTTGTAATTAAAATTATATTTACTTTTTTTTAATTAAATAAGCTTTCTTTAACTGGAATAACAAGCGTTCCATTGATATGCTCACTGAGAGTATAAGCAGCAAGACCATTATCTGTTATTCGAAAGGCATGGAAAGATCGGGTTCCTCTTATTGGATCAGTCATCTTTTGGTATCGAGTCTGTAGAAATGATTGGCATTGAGAAACAGCTAACTTATCAACATAGATGAATGTAAAATTAAAAATCATATTTATTCATTACTATATCATTTTTACTAATTATTTTTCATACTTTTTCATTCATTACAATTTTTTAATTATTTATTTTTTATCATTTATTTTTTTATTTCAATTTTATTATTATTTTATTTTTGTATTTGAACAAATATTCATGATATGTTTGAAGTTGAATTGTAACAATGTTATTGATTCAAAATAAAATGCAGTTAGTGAGTGTAAAGTACTTACTCTATTCCTTTAGTCTTGTCAATACAACAGTTCATAATTCTTTCAGCATTGTTAAGAAGGTGTCCCTGGAGTGATAACTTTGACAACACTCGTTTCACAGTACCTCCAATACCGAAACATACATTTTTGCCGTGGCTTGTGGCAAAAAAATTCCAGGAGGCTTCAACACCAAAATCGTGTTTGTGGTTTGCAAGATTCACTAATGTGTATCTAAAGTTGTAGAAATGTATGCTGTACAGCTTTACAAAGGTTGTTAATAAGCCTATTATTATAGGTATAGATTACTCACCGATTTTTGTATTGTGCAGTTGATCCATCACTAAAATAATGAATATGTTTCAATTCTGAAACCAATGATTTGACTTTTGGTAAAAGTTCTTTAAGGAATGAGTGAACAGCAACATGGTTATGATCCATGGAGTTTGACAGTATGCAGTAACATTTTGATGTTAAGTAACAGTTTGTGTTGAATATGTTTCAATAACATATTCAACACAAACTGTTACTTAACATTGCAGTAACATTTTGTGTTGTAGTAGGCAGCAAATGGATGTAATGTCACTTGAGTGGCTGAGAAGTATGCTGTTTGTATGGAATTTTGAACAATACATGTATAATTTTCGGCAAAGTCACCTATTATCAGAATTTCATTTTACGGTAGAGAATCCTTCAGATTTCTAAGGTATGCAGCTTGTCTATGCCTGACAAATTCATGAATGGATAGTTTCCAAATATCGAGACTTAAATTTTCAATGAACATATGTGCATCTTCTGTGATTGTTGTTAATTCACTGCGGTCAACATTTACCCATTGTTTGAAAGTGTAAGTGTCACTATTTGTAGCATATCTTTCCAGTTCCATCTTTACAGTGTTAACTCCGTCACAGTTTTCACACTTGTGGAGCATGCATTCTTCTGAATTCACACTGCATACTTGTATAGCCATCATGGTTTTTAGCTCTAAGGTACTATCAAGAGCACAAAGTTTGAGTTTTGGGTTTTCATGATGCTGACATACGCAAACACTGTGTGTACCAGAAGACCCTGCCAAAACACACCATTTAGGCCTTAAACTGGCAAATGTGGAGAAACCAACCTTTGTTTCTGGGTATTTTAATTTGAACGCAGCATAAAGTTCCTTTAAGTTGCATAGAATTAAAATTTTTTGTTTATGTGATTTTCCTACATCAGTATTAACACTAATATAGTCTTTCTTGCCGGGAAGTAAACGAGAATTTTCTTCATTTTCATAAAACTCTTTTATTGTTTTAGTAGGTGTCAACTTCTTTGGTTTGTTGTTTTCCAATATTCGATCTCCAAGTATGCCTTTTTCATACTGTGTAGTGTTAAACTCTTGCATTGCAAATTCAAGTGTCCAGTGTAATGGGACAAGTGTCAGCAATTTTATTTTTTCAGTTATGTTAACTTCTCTGTCATACTTCTCCCTTAACTTCATAACAAAGTAGTCTAATGATTCTGCTTTAAGAGTTGTTTCTGCATCCCTGGCTTTAATGATATTAACAGAGTTTACTGATTCATACAGCCTTCGAACTTTAACTTTGACTCTACTTTGAAGTTGTTCATAGCTTCTTTTTTTGCTAATTATAGGGGAATGTCCAAACGATGTTAAACTTATATTGAGATCTTCAGCATTTTTTTTATATGTCCATCATCTATATAATTAGGATCATTTTCTATTTCAACACTGATTCCATCATTTTTTGCTTTCAGCTTTCTTAAGCAGGGCAACATATCTTTTGGCCAGGAATTAGGGAGTTGTGTATGCTGTGATGAACAAGAGTTATAGGGGTTAAATTCTTTTTAATTACCTTTGTGTGAAGATTCAGAGGATTACAACAGCTACGAAAATTATTGCCATAGTATCGAAAATATTCCATTTCATGATGAGTGCAAATTGTCTTCTAGTTTTGTACACTAATTCCTGTTCTCACGCTAAGCAAATATTTATGTTCATGTGATATATCACAAACATCTGACTTTGTGAAATAGGATAATTTGTGGCACTCTTGATTTAAATGATCACCTAATGAACACGTATTGTTAGTCATTATGCCTGAATAATAATAAATTTTTACTATAAACTAAGAGTTAATAGTGAAAATTTCAAATGCTTATAAACTAGTTTCTTTAGTGACTACAATGTATTTAAAGTGCTTATATTATTTAAAACTAAATATGTTTTTAAAGATGTTTTACTTTAATTTAACACATGCTATGAAAGAAAAACAAAAACCTAAGTACTTTATTAAAAAAATTCTTTAATTATGGCTTTAAGTTTTCTACATTTTAATTTTACACTTTAATTTACAAATTTACACACACACACACACTTTAATTTACAAATTTACACACACACACACACACACACACACACACACACACACACACACACACACACACACACACACACACACACACACACACACACACACATATATATATATTTACAAACGCTCATATCATTTAATAGGTGTCATTTTAACATGTTACTGAATAAATGAAAACTTTTATTTGCTAAATAATATACTATATATGAATATTATTTGCTGTCATTATTAGTTTGGTACAAGGTATCAGAAAATTTTACTGACGATTTTAATTAAGCCCAAAATTTGTCGATTTCCATCAATGGCAATTTTTAACGATGTATATATTTTTTCTGTTAAACAACAAATGAAGATTTTTTAATATTTAATTCTACTTTTATGGCAGAGATTATAGTTCTAAAATTATACATAGTTTATTATACATCAGAAAAAAGTTATAATGGCATAAAAGTAGTACTTTTTTCAATTTAATGAAAATTGTTCAACTTTTGTGTGCTGATATTTTTTTTCTGAAATCAAATAAATAAGCTGCACCTTGTTTTTTATCTAGGCTAAGTTACATTTATTTAGTAAATAAAAAAACCTGCATTTATTATATTACAGAAAAAAGTTATAAACGTATAAAAATGCCAAAAATACAGTTTAATAAAAAGTAGGCTTCCATCGCAAATCTTTTAACGCCGGTAATTTAGTAACGGATAATGCAAATGCATTGAAATTTTCAAATTATTCATATTTTATTATTATTAACATAATTTCAAAAGAAGAGCAAAATCTGAGACATAGTGCCACCAACTTAGATGGAAAATTGTTGAAATCTACTGGAATGACCCCATAGTAACAAAGTTATATAAAGATCTGCGTTAAGTAAAAGAGGTTTGGGAACCTTTATAATTTTTTATTTACATTCAATTACCAGTAAAATAAAAAATTTAACAATAAAACATTTATAGTACGTTTTAATAACTTTGATTATGTCTTGTGAAAACCAGTGTTTATCATATCGGTGAATTGTATAAAGTATAAAAAAACTATACTCAATAGAACAAGAAAAACCAGATAATCATTGCGATAAAACCTTCTTGTTCTTTCCGGTAATCTATCATCATAAAAAATTTAGTAGTTCGTATTTTATTTAGTTTATCTAAGAATCTATTTAATGCTAATATTTAATATAGCGCCCATTTTACAATGTGAAACGTGTAAATTTCAATTAGAGAAACTTCAAAAGTTAAAAAGATGCAAAAGTATAGAAATTAGTAATAAATAATAAAACATAAGTAAAAAATAAGTATAGATTAATTTAAGATACGCACCAATCAGTACAGAATGTAGAGTCCTACCGCAAGCCCGACATTAATTAATGGACACCAAATTTGTTATCACACTTTTCTTTCCAACAATAGAGTGCAGCTTTAACTTGAATTATTAACTGAATTAAAACATTTAATTGTTTTGAAAACGACAGGTGACTAAAATTCAAATGCTAAACTTGCGTATTGCATTCATGATTGGTTCCCCATTTCTTATCTTTTTTGAAGATCCCATTTCATTTTTTTGTGGTGAGGAGGGGAAAAAATTGTCTAGCGTCAACACAGGTTTAAATAATTTAGTCAGAACAGTGTTATACAATTCTCTTTAGCAGCTGTTTCGAATTATTTTAAATCAAATTTAGTACTAGGCACACATCATTCAAATATTTGTTAAAAAGTCTGGGTTTGATGTGGGCAACCTACATTTTCAGCAGTAATGCTGTTGTCATGTGTTATTATAAGTAATTGCTAGTAATAACTTTGACATAATTTTATATTACATAATCATAGGCGCCGAGTCCACGGGGGCAACTGGAGCAGTGGCCCCCCTGGAAATTTGTACTAATAATATATTATCACGGATTATCATGAGGGCGAGAGTATCTATTCGCTCCCGCAATAATCCGTGACAATATATTATTAGTATAAATTTCCGGGGGGGGCCACTGCTCCTGTTTTCCGACTGTTAAATGGAATTTTTATTTCCATGGTTTTTCTCATTCTTTTACCAGCAACGAGTTGAGTTAATGATATGACATGTTGCAAGTTACTAAGTAACTAATAAATCATTGATCTACTTTAATCACAGTTGATATTGTAATTTCCTGAATCAAAAAATATTTTACTTATATTTTAAAAAACAAGTGAACTCTTTTTGGTGATCGTGAGTCGAAACTCCAATAGCAAATTACATTAAAAGTACAAATAACCCTTAATAAAGGCAAGCAGAAGTATTCTTTCAAGAACAACACAAACTTCAAAAATTGTACTAAAAAGCAGATTAAAATCATTCAAACAGAAAACACCGATTTAAATCATTCGAACAGTAAAAAGGCTTTAAAATATTTCACGCTGTTAACAATCAAGAGTTGCTTTAAGCTAAATCTGAAGTAAATTTTCTCCTTCGAAAGACAATCGTTCTCAGCGCTTCTTAGCTAAACGAAGTTTAAAACTATTATAGCGCGCCATTATATCAGCGTTGTGTTTTTTCGTTATTAACGAATAACGTAAGAATTTCTATAACTCTTTTGAAATAAATTTAAGATTATTTGTTACGATATGCTATCTTATAAGACTTCAGAAAAAACTTTGTGATATGTGAAGTAAAGCTATGTTATTCTAAAACTTTCAAGATTAAGCGCAAAAATGCTATTTGATTAAATCTGTTAAAATTTTTCTAAAACTAACAAACTACGTACAAATATAAACCTAAACTCACATCTAAACTCTGCTGTTTTAAATGAAGAGTTCTATTTTAAGAGACTTCAGGAAATTCGATTCATATTAGAAGACTGATATAGAAATCTGAACTTAATTCGTTATTCACAAAAAAACTAAACGTTTATTGGGAGCATCTTAAAAGAATCTTTTGAGATCAATTTAGCGGAGAAGAGTTGAAAGTTGAAAGCAGTTGCTCGAATAGTAGAACAAGAAATGATGATTGTGACCCCCCGCTAAAAATTTTACTTGTTCAGTGTTGTATGAGATTCTTTTATAATTTAGATTTAGGTTTAAAAAAATGTAACTGGGAAAGACAACCATTTGTGTTCATAAAAAACAACACCATTTTCATAAAATATTTATTTTAAAAATTTATTGTGTTAGACAACAGTCAATTGTGATGTCAGCCAGTTTAAAAGAAAAACACGTGGAACATCATACAAGTGATACTGTTTGTTTCCTTCTTATAGGCAAAAACTCAAAATTATAAAGTTAAGGGAAGAAAATCCTGAGATACAAATATTGACAAAATACGTATATACAGATAATCTGGCAACTTAGCCAAAACCATAAAAGAAGTTCTGGATAAAACAAAAATTTTCTTAAGCTTTCTTTTCACGAGTATTCAACATAACTATAAAAATAACTGAGCATCTCAAATCAGTGAACATTAATTTCAGAATATTTCAAACTAAAGAAATCTTTTAAGTAGTAAATTAAAAACCTTGTCAATCAAGATATTTATAAAAATTCTTTTAAACAAAAAACAAATACACAAACTTTTGTTACAGTGAATATTAACTATCAAATTAATCAGTCTCGAATGGTTTTTAAAGTGCACCAGTTTGCTTTTTTACAAGCTTAAAATAGCATATATCAGCTATGGCTACATTAAAGTGAATGAAACTGCCCTTAGTTACATTTAATGTTCTTCTTAGGCCCCATTGCTCTTGCCAAACTCCTATTGGCAAATAAATGGCATGTGAGACAATATTCTGATGAAGAATAGGAGCAACCAAATAACTTTCGCCAAGCATGAATTCAGAGTCAATTGTAATTGCTTCTTGATCTTGTGGCCAGTACCACCACAATGGTCGAATAATTGGATCACCAGTAATTTGAGCTTCTAAAGCAGCTTTGTAAATTTCTTCTGACAAACTTTTTCTAACTTTTAAAGCATTCTTTACTAAAATAACAACCTCCATATCATAATCCCAAGGGGTTATGGAAAATTGAATAGCTGGTAAAAAAGCACTTAGTTGTGCCCAGCGAACATACAACTCACGGTTGGGTTTATTAGAATAAGCATTGCCACCTACCATATCTGGTAAAATAAATGGATAGCCGAGAATACTGAAAGTGAGAGCTGCTGTTAAAACTGATCTTAAACCATTCTGAACTTCCCATTCAGATAAGCGATCAAGAATTCTTACAAAAACTGGAAACTTTTGTGACCTATAACCAACTCGAACTTCGGAAAGGCTAGAAAAATTTGATGCTAATTCTACATAATGATAACTAAAATAATTTGGATTAACCTGTGGTGTTTTAAATCTATACATGTATGGCAAATAGTTGACTTCTCCAGCATCAAACTTAAAACCATCAATTCTTAGCTTTTTAAATTCAAGCAACCTTTTTATAAAGTTTTGCCTAGCTAATGGATTTGTAGTGTCAATTACTCCACCGACTCCATCCCACCATTCTGTCATTCCAGGTACTAATTTTTCTCCAACAGTAACAAAATCTCGATAATCATTGAAACTTTTAGATCCAATATTTGAAAAAGGATAAGCCCAGACTGTAATACGAAATCCAGCACTTCTGATAATATTAAAGGTATTAACTATGTCTGGAAACTTATTTGGGTCAAAGTTATAATCACCATATGCATCAGAATATTGATCATCTATCTCTATTTGGCTTCCTTCAAAATTATAAGATTTAATTTCTTCAACAAACTTTATCAAACTCTCTTGATTAATTTCCTTTTTATATCGAACCCAAGTTGACCATATTGGTTCAATTAACATTTGTTTATCAGGAATCCCATTAGGTTTATCAATAAATTTGTCAACCAGGATTTTATGTACTTTCTTAATGTCATCAGCAATGCAAATAGTATAATTAAGTTCATTAGTTGAGTATTGATCTGAGTATGGAATATGGTACTTGTTTCGATCAGCTCTAATACAAAATCTTGGCAAATTGTTTTCATTCATACTAACATGTAACGGAACATGATCAGCAACATATATTCCACCTCCTAAACTATTTACTAAAAGAGGCTCTAAAACACCTCCAAATACATCAGGCTGGTGTCTGTCCACAAAATCAGATGTTAAAAATGGAGTCATTGGGAAGGTTAATTTACTTAATGGCCATTTCTGTGTAAACAACTCACCAAGCCCAAACCAATGGGAACTTTTTGTGTCAAAGCAATCTTGTAATTTTGTATGATATGTTGCTCTCCAATGAATCTCATAACATTGATTACTGAAAGATTGCTTTGTAATAGTTAATGTAATTGGCTCACTATCCTGAAATGTCATTTTGATAAAACTTTCATTGATAACTTTTGTGAAGTTTTCTTTTGCAGCATTTGTTAATAGTTCACCAAAATAACCTTTTAATGCAATTTTAGGTTCAGAATAAGATGTTATTTTTGAAAAGTTGCTACCAAAACTTACTTGTAAATGGTTGATTTTGATATGCTTATCCCATAAAAAGTTCTTGCTAGGGGCAAGTGTTTTACCATTGATAGTATTTTTTTCATATTGCTTGGGTAAATAAAAACTCAGCATAAAGATTGCAGCAACAAGAAATAAAATCCCAAAGAGTGCAATTGACACTCTGATCTTTTTGCAAAATTCATAGTTATTTTTTTGGACAAGACTTTTAGTTTGCAGCCGATTCAATAAATCATGTTCTGCAGGGTTATTTGCTTGTGGATAATTATTTTTAAAACTACTCACATTTGATAAAGCGTTTAAAGAATTTGTACTCGGATAGCGTGCGTAACTTGAGAAGCCAGTCAATGTCTTACTAACTGGATTAGTATTTCCACTCTCGGATATAGATGACAGTGATTTTCCTGGCATCAAAACAGATTAATTATGTTCGTTCTTTAATATCGGGATGGTATATAGAGTATGTAACAAAATAAATGCCAAAAATAAAATAATTAACTCGTCGAAGAACAAGCTTTAAAGACACTGTTTCATTGAATGTTGTGACGATTGGTCATTTTTATGTAAAAAATACAATATATCCTGACTCGCTTTTTCAACATTTATCAGGGGGTAAAATATAGAAATTTTGACACTCAAATATAGAATAGTTTGACCTTAAAAAAGCTGTCAACATTTTCAAAATTTTCAACTTTTACATAATTTTAAATATAATATTCTTAATTTATGTTCAAAGTGTTTGGTTTTTGAGAAAAGAAACCATTTCACGGTTCATAGATGTTTATGATATAAGTATTAAAATTTTATTGACTATGCATCTATTCAAGAAAAGATCTTTTTGAATTTTTTTTTTTGCGCCATGCTGCACTCAAGCCGCGACGTAAACGGCTTCTTTTAATTGCAGTTAAACTTGATTTTTTTATGACAATTAACTTCACGTTGTAGATGTTTAAAACTTGTTTTTTAAATAAACTTAAAATTATTCAAGCTATGATACTCGTGTATCCTAAATATCACTTGTTTTCAAATTTAAAAAACAGATTGTGTTCGTCTTTCAATTCGAGAAATCTGTATAAATCAAAAAATAAAAAAGGATTGTTGTAAAAAAAAAAAACAGCAATTAGTAATTACTGATGCTATTTTACAGAATATCGTGTAGATTACTCATTTTTGTGTAACAAGCATTACATTCCTGACTCGCTTTTTCAAACAAATTTAATCTATCAGGGGGTAAAGTATAGAATAAATCCTATGTTAGCCTAAATAATTTCGTCAGCCGTTTCAGAAATGTTACTTTTTAAAATATTAAACGTGTGTTTTTGTGAGCTAATGTGTTTAAGTTTTTTAGTTTTTTGATTTTTTTTACTTTTTTCAGAAATGTTTTCTAAAAAATTACTTTAAAGTATTTTTTTAAAATTACTTTAAAAATTTTTAAATCTTTTTTAAAGTAACATTTTTTAGAAAATAAATTAAATTTTATGACGTCATATTATGACATTTTTTATTGTTTGCGTAGCTACGCAGGATAATCCTTAAAAACAAACTTAAAAAATGGCGAAACATCCATACGTATTTGTTTTATAACATCAATCCCTCATATATGTCATAAATTTAGACGAACTCAAGAAAATTCAGCATTTCGAAATTGTTCCCTTTGATAAACCTCATCCTAATATTGGGTCCTTACTGCAACGTATTGGAAGATTGTGCAAGAGAAATTTAAGAACGAATCAACGATTACTTTTTAATCTCTGGTAGATTTTAGATTTTACGCTTGAAAAAACCAAGTGAGTAGTTATCGAGTTGATTGTTGACTTGTCAATTATTTTGGTTAATTATCATCATTATGAGCAGCTCAGCTCTCAAATTGATTTCTGTTTGTGCATTTGAAAAAAAATTAAGTTTGTTGAACACAATCTCAAATCATTTCCATAATTTAGATTCTTGTCTATGATTATAATAGCGATTACAGCCACATAAAAGTATCTTAAGCGCCGTAGCAGTTATTTTAATGACGCTCCTGCACGTGAAAAGAATTTCAGCAATAAAAGACTGTTTTTATTAGGCAGATTAAGTATCTGCGCCTATTCTTGGTATCTCGAAAAGTAACATGACGAGGCGAGCCAAAAGTGCTCGTTTTGATTTGTATGAATGGAATGATTAAACATAGTTTCAGGAATGAATAAGCATAGTTACTCGTCTCGTTATAATATTTTTACGTTGTGATGCCTTGTCTTGTTTAGTTTTGAAGCAAAAATCTATTTTATGAATGTGGTTTCATCTCTCTCTCTCTCTCTCTCTCTCTCTCTCTCTATATATATATATATATATATATATATAAATATATATATATATATATATATATATATATATATATATATATATATATATATATATATATATATATATATATATATATATATATATATATATGTATATATTAAATGGTTTATATATACAAGCCAGATTTACTATCAATAGCTATTAAGAACTTATCTTCTAGTATTAAGAAATAGTAAAGATTTGTCTCGTTGTAATTATCTTGATTTGTCTCGCTAAAAATTTGTTTTGTTATGGCTCGTCTTGGTTTTAATTTAACTAATTGGATAAAGGTCCGTCTCGTCTCGATATATATCCAACTTATTTTTGTCTCGTTTCGTCTCGTTACATATTCCGAGACCAGACGAAGGTGCTTAATGCAGATGATGCAAAGATACAAGATGGCATAGGGTCTTTATTCAAAAAATATTAACACAACTCACTTTTAGATTTTGAATGTTTTCGTAAAGTTGATATTTTAAAATAACTTGCTTGATTCATTCTGTCGTTTAACAGAATAAAATTTATGATGATATTGTTCTATGAATTCTAGAATGGTGTGTATTATGAGAGTTTCAGACAGATTTGTCCCCTGAAAAATTTTCTCTAAAAGCTCCAGGTGAAATAAGTTCTTTAAAGCTTTATCAGCTCCGTAGAGCAGTGGGGTAATGTTAAACTCTAGAAGTTTATCTGCATGATGAAGTAGTTTATTACATGAATGCTTTTCAAAATTTAAAACTTTAAACTTTAAACTCATTCTAATCATAATTTAAATCCTGCAGTTAAGGTTTCTTTTTAAAATTGTTTCTTTTATTAAGTTATTTGTTCACCAGGTAAATTTTAGGAAATGTTTTATCTTCATTCCTTCGAACAAACTTGCTCACCTATTATTTGAAGATATAGTACCCAAAGCGTTACATAAATTGTCCATGATCTCTGCCTTGTGTACGTCCAGTACTCTGAGTGTTCGTAGTTTAAATCAGTATTTAAACTACGAACACTCAGAGTACTGGACGTACGTATTTATTTGTGACCACAAAAATACATCTAACTGGTCTCTAAGTTCTTATTTTTGAAAAGGTCCATTCAGTACTAGGTCCATTCAGTACAGGTCTCCCCTACCTATGGGAAATGTTTTGCACATGGTAATCTAAAACTAGATATAGATAAGTTTTTCACTAATCAAGACTTAAAAAAGCATGATTGGTAAATGAGTTTAGAAGTTTTCTTCTAAATCTGATGTATTTCTCTTAAAAAATTTACTAGAACTATATTAGAGTTAGAAAAAAACTTCTAAATTCTTGTTGTTGCTAACAACCCACCATTATCAACATGGCCACAAACATTCGTCCTCAAGCTTTCATGATTAATAGGAATATTTGGCATTTTAAAAAAAGTTTAAAATTGTTACATAGCATTTTCTTGACACCGGACAACGAGAAGTATGGGCCTTAAATAAAAAAAAATTAATTTAAATAAAAATGAATTAGGGTAAGGTTGCCAATATTGTACCCCCTAAGACAAAACTAAAAAATGCAGGTAAGCTACTGAGTGAAAACATGGATTTTCAATAGGATTTCATAATTTAGGGATTGTTTGATGTAAAGATGTTTAAAAAACTCAAAATTTAAAAAGCGTCAAGTCTCGAAGAATCAAATTAAAAAAATAGCGCTAAGAGTACAATTAAGGAAAATAGATCCTTAATTGTACCATTGTAATCCAATATTGTACCACTTTCTTGATTTCAATTACTTTACAGCTTTGCAAATATTTTATGATTTAAGATTTAAGGGACTTAAAGAACTGATTAAGAGGAACGGTTTTTATAAAATCAGCAATTGGAAATATTCTGATATAACATAACATAACACCTAACTGCCCATAATATAATGAATTGAAATTTTTTATTTAATAAACTCTATGCAACTTGAATTTTTTTTTCTTCTGGAAAATGCCAAAAACAGGTATCACCACATATGGCACAATTTTTATTTAAATTGTATGTTTACCAATGGGTTAGCTAAGATTAGAATAGAGGAGGAAGGTAGTTATTAAAGAAAGTTATAATAAATAATGTAAAACAACATATACTATATCTGTTTTAAAAACAACCACACTAAATATTGTAAAAAAAAAAATACATAAAAATATTATTTTTGGCAAAAGTTTCAGATATATTGTGTCTGTTTTTGATTAACACCTGCACAGCCATATTGACACCAGCCTTGACATATTGGTAAAACTGAACTAGAGAGTGCATCTTTTTAAGGACTGCTTGTCAATACAAGAGTAATACTAAAATTTTTATTTTTTTTGTTTAAGTGGTGAGATTCGTATTGTAAGTATGGATATTTCTCTAATTGAAATCTCAAAAGGGTTTTGTTAAACTTTACACACGTTTTTTTTAGCGGTCAGAATGGTTGCGTCGGTACAATTTAGGACATGCCTTGAGGTACAATTTACGCAACTAATCTGACATTCAGTTAATTAAAAAATTTGACAACTAAAAATAAGATTTTTTAAATTCTAAGTATTTATTTTAAATTTAGATAAATTATGCTTTAACATAAGTACACTGAACAAATCATATCTTCTGCTTTTTTTAGTGAAATACGCTTAGCCATAAAAACCTAAAATAAGAAATCTTCAATAAAAAACCAACAAGAGCTTATTCTGGGCTTAATGAAGTTGGATGACAAAAAAAAGCAGTTAACTACTTAATTTTATTCAGCAAAGATAAAAAATAAGTTAAAAAATTTTTTGTGGGTTGTAAAAATAACGAGTTATGTTAAAAGTACAATATAGGCATCGGTACAATATTAGCAACCTTACCCTACGTATGTTGGAGAAGCTGCTTGGTATTTTATTTCAAAAGATATCTTCAAAATATAGTAATTAACTGGTCCACAATTAATATTGTTTACACTTTTATAGACCTTAACTTTTTTGAGGGACATGTATATTATAAAAAATATAAAATCTCTATTAATATTAACAATCCTCTACAAACGGGATGAACAACTTATATGAACAACTTATATGAACAACTTATATGAACAACTTATATGAACAACTTATATGAACAACTTATATGAACTATCGGAAAAGTGGCAGAAGGATCATAAATTCTATAAAACTACATTAAGAATCAAGACCAATGGCTTTTAACTAGTAAATTTATTTTTCCTCATTAAATAAGTCATATTTTAAAAAAATGATCCAGAATAAAAAATTTTTCGTATTTGCGAAAATATAGGCGTAAAGCGTCAAATTTTTCATTAAAATGCTTTCATAAATAACAAATCATATAAACAAGTTTAGAAACGGCGTAACTACCATAAAAAAGATGTTACCTGTTGAAGGTTATGCCGAAGGGGAGCAACTGCTGTCACTACCAAGTCTTCTTTTTCAATTTAATTCTACATCTTAAACTAAAAAAAGGATTTTACACGGCTAAAAAAAAATATCTTTACACGGTTAAAAAGTTGACTCGTGTTACGAAAACCTCATTCTGGTGGTTTTCGCCACGCGAGTTGAATTTTAGTGTAGTGGTTTTCTCGTAGATCACAGAGAAATATTTTTATAGGAACTATATGAACAATTTTTTTCAAAGTTTTAATAAGCTACATTGTTAACTTGCTTAAACTATGACGAAATTTTCGCAAAGTTAGTTTATAGAATTGACCATAGGTCTAGTTGTATGTCTTATTTGATTTCTAAATCATACCGAATGCCAAAAAACCACCCAAGTAAACTACCGAGGAATCAAACCAATTCGATGAAGCAAAAATCGAATCACAAAAACTAAAGTCAAAACAAATCAAATTTGAAGTCTAGTAATGTCGAACAAATCACAAATCTAATAATGTCGACCAATCAAAAATGTCGACCAATCACAAATCAAACTGCTCGTATCAGTCTCAAATTGATTAAATTTTTTTCAAGTCTCAAAGACTTGTAGATTGAATCAAGCAGCTGTGAAGATACAGATCATCGAATCTTAAATGAAGATAATCTTTTTTGCTCTACTTGCTAAAGTGATTGAACCAATTGAAATATGTACATGAGGTATGAACATTCTACCTTATGTAAAACCAACAGCCCTGCCTTCAAATGAATGTAAAAACATCAATTATTATGATTGCAATCCTGTTCAAATAGGTCCTGACAAAGAGGTTGTGTAAAAAGCACAAGGGAAAAAAAGAAGTTAAAAAAAGCAATAACCAATAAAATCATTTGTAAACCCTGGGTTAAGTAAATCTGAACTCCTCCCCCAAATAACAAAGTCAGTTATTGGTAAATTGTAAAACACTACGGATTTAACATGCCTTTTTAACAAAAATTTACACAACTTTAAATAAAAACAGATGACCGAGTCTAGATTTAGATGATTCATATCTTATCTAGAGTTAGATCGTTTTTTGTCTAAACTGTTATTTTATAGTTTCCTTGTTAAAGGTTAAATAGGTAAAATAAAATCAAAAAACCTTTGATTACCTTTTCTTCTCATACAGAATCTTTCAAGTTTCATTAAATCCGAAATGTAATGTAAAGGAGCATTATAGGGTTGAATGCATTCAATCCTAAAGTGCCCCTTTACATTACGTTCCAATCCACCAAGGTTTAATATATCGTCGGTTTTATATCGTCGGTTTAGAGGTAAAAGTACATTCTTAAAATAGAGTTTAATCTCGCAAAATATTTTTTGAAGTTCAATGATATAAGAAACTCGTGTTTATAATAGTGTCTAAAGCATTAAAACTTTCATTTTGTTAAATCTAAGTTCCCATTTTTTCAAGTAACTTACATGAAAAACCTTGTTTTCTCCGAAATTCAAAACTTGTACTCAGTTTTATCTTTTAAACTGACGGTATATTTCATTTAACATTTTTGAATTATTAAATCTAAAGTACAGATTATCCACAGCGAATAAAAAGTTCTGTAAACAAAAAATTTTATTAACCCCAATTTTCACAATGAATTCTTTAAAATATCCGCAATGATGTTTCATCCTTATTATAAAGAAAGCATTTCTTGTTAAATGGGAATTTGGACCTTTTGTGACGTCATTAGTGGGCTACAAAGAAAAACTAGCGGTATAATTTTTGAAAATCTTTACCGTTAGTAAATTTTTGAAAATCTCTACTGTTAGTAAATTTAGTTGGAAAAACATTAACTGCTTAAAAGAGCTAAAATATTTTTTTTTAAAAAAAAGAAGGATTTAATGAGGTTTTCTAAAGCGATTGACAACAATATTAATCTCTAGCGCTACCTACATCTTTAAAAATAATTAAAATCAGCAGAACATTACATTTTAAACAACAGTTTGTCCTTATGACTTACTTCCGTTCAGATTTCCTTCCTTCTCACAAAGGAAACGACGTGACAAAAAATAATAATAATAATAGTAAAATAAAAAAAATATATAATAAAAATAAATAAAACAAACAAAAGTTTAAGGGTTGTTTTTTTTTTACCTTAAAATCTTAATTTCTCGAATGAACCAAGGAAATACCTTTTCTATGTGTTTCATATAAAAAATGAGCTGTCCAGAGGTTCTTGAACAATGCAATGTATGATGTTGACTCTATCATTTTTTTTTCTTTCTGAAAAATGGCTGATCAAAGGCTTATTGAGAATTGGTGCTATTTGCTTTTGGATTTTATGACAATCCTATGGAAATCTTTAATTAAATTCTTTTTTACCGCTGTTTACCGCATAATGGATATACTCAAAACTAATTTCTAATTAGTAATGGCATATTTAGTAATGGGTAAATTTTGGGGAAATATTCTGCGTGCGCTCGCGCTCTAAACGCACCTGTACCTAAGCAGCGGTTTTTTTATGCGAGAATGTTTTACGTCTCTGAAAAATGGTTTTTACCCAAACTTTTTCTATTAGAAATTTTTTAATTAAAAAATGTAAAAGTTGATTTGTATATTTTTATGTTACTAGCTCACTCGCAACTGGTTTTTATTAATTTAAAAAAATGTGATTGATTTCTTTCATGGAAATGGTTGTAGTCTATCGTTTACGTAGAATTTACTTGGAATATTTTGCAGTGTATCGAGTTCTTTATATTTTTAAAATGTCATAGTCATCGAGAATCTTCAAAAAGACTTTCTGCAATTCAGATGTAGTTTCGAACAAGTTGTAGTATTTCATTTTTTCATTTATGTAACTGAAAGATAAGCGTTTGACAATTTTTGCCGTTTAAATGCCTATTATGTTGTAAACATAATAGGCATTTAACGTAAGCAGTCTATTTTTTTTTTTTAGATTCAGTGCCACCTTAAAACAACCCATTTACGTTTATGAAAACATAAAGTTGTTGATGATATTCCGAGTTTCAAACCGCAGTTGTAATTTAATCAACTATTTTATATTGGAAACTGAAAACCATTTTTAACCGACATCTTGATCCCTTTTGTTTAATGCAATCGTCCTCCTTTAGGTGAGATGAATGTTAATACAAATGGTTCTTCCATTTTTTTTTTGATCCCAGAGGTATTTTTAATTCCACTCTCATGTTAAACTTCTTTTACGCAGCGTGGTCTGCTGCTTCTCCATGGATTACTTGTTGATCAGACAGATCAGATCATCATCAGATCTTTCGCTGGTTTTTTTTAACACCTCCACGTCATGATTTCAAATGTTTTCTTGAGGTTGGTATCTTGCTCTTTGAGATGTTTTCGCTTCAGTTTTTTTCACAGCAAAAATAATACAAGAGAATAACACAGGTATTATGAATAATCAAAAAACGCAATACTCAGCATGTTTAAAGATTTCCTTAGTATTTTAGACTCCCTTCATATTTTTATCGGGTAAATGTAACAACAGCTGTTTGTTTAGTGCATTTTGTGTAACTCTAGTATCTAACAATTTTATACCAAAATCTTCTCCTAGTTTCCCATTGTTTATCTATTTGTGGAATTACTTTGATCCACAGCAAACAAAGCCTATTGGGTTGTTAATTGTTTTACATATTTAACTCTGGAAACCCCAAGGTGGATCAAATGATCCAAACATGGCTTTGACAGTTTGCCGAAGCCAAAATATTAATGTTAAAAAATCAATATAAATATTATTTTTTAAGATGGTGTTCCAAAATATTTTATGTCTTAAGTAACTTGTTAAACTAATTTAAAAAAAAAGCACATTTTTTATCAACTTCTAAAAAAATAAATTGTTCCGTTTCATGTTCCATAAAAATAAAATTCAAAACCAAGCAATCAAACGTTTTGTCAAAAGTTGCACTGAAGCAGCAGCTGCAGTTTTCAGCCAAGAATAGAGAGATGGGTCACATGATTAAATTAGGTTGTAAAGAGTTTTTTTTATGTAAATAGGTGAAGATTGTTTGAATTGAAACGAACTATATGCACTCTAATTAAAATATAACTCATGTGAATCAATTTTGTATTAAATTAGACAAAAAAAAAAAAAAAAAAGTAAGAAAGAATTTGGCAAACAAATCAAACTTTGCACGCTTAATTTGCAATATTTTCCGGCATGCTTTTTTATACACATTTGATAAATCTGAATAAAAAAGCAGTGACGCAGCTTGAGGACTCAGCGACTCAGGACTTTTAGCTTCGAGCTACATCTAAAGTTACATCCCTTAACTCTTATCTTGCTTGCTTCAATACCATCAAAATTAATCTTGCCTGCTTCAATATCATCAAAATTTAACAAATTGTCGCCGGAGGCCATAGCAATTTGTTAAATTTTAGATTTTGAATATTTTTTCTGCCAAGCAAATAAAAAACTTTCATCAAATCCCCAACGGGCATTACGTCATTTACGTTAGTGCGATATTTATTTTGGGTTGGCGACATTGGAAAATTACTTAATTGCGTTGTTGAATTTACATTAAGCGACGTAAGGCTCGTGGTTTTTATCAAACCGCAGTGGGCATGACGTCATTCTCATGTTGTGCAATGTTGGTTTGAGGTAGGCATCAAAAATTAACATCACCGTTACATCGCATGTTAACACGTTCGCTGCCGAGCTATTTTAAACTATGCGTTATTTCTTTGCCGAGCCATAATGTCTACAATGATTAATTTTTGCCGAGGCTGTTTTGAGTGGTTTCATTCTCATTGCCAAAGCTAGATATCAACATTCCAATAAAAAAAATGTTTTTAATCTGAAAAAATTTTATAGTATTTTTTATTTTGAATATAACTGACAAAAAAAAAAGCACTACGAGTATACTCGTAGTTTGGCAATGGCGAAGGAATTTTTTTCTCCAGTGCCAAAGTACTCGTAACACCGTAATGAGTATAACTCATTGTGGTGACTACATCTTTTCAAGATGTAATTGAGAGCTTGAAAGTTGTAATTAAGAAACGTAAGATGTAATTGAGAAATACAACAGGTAATTTAGAAGTCGCAAAATGTAATTAAGAAACACAACATGTAATTAAGAAATTTTAAAATGTAACTGAGAAACCCAACATGTAAATAAGAAATCGCAATATGTAATTTGAAACATATATTATAAGCTTTTCTCAATTACAACTTTCATCTTCTCAATTACATCTTTCGTTTCTTAATTACATCTTCCATGTTCTAAATTACATATTGCGACTTTTAAATTACATTTTGTATTTCTCAATTACATCTTACGTTTCTTAATTACAACTTTCAAGTTCTCACTTACATCTTGAAAAGGTGTAGTAATGTAGCTTATTTTATGCATTATTATTATAAATAGTGTTTCAATTTTTTTGCACATGCACATTGGCAGTTATCATGAGTAAACAAGGTAATTTATATTTTGTTTTCTTAATTCTAAATTGTTGTGTTTTTTAGACTAGAAGCTAAAATATATTTGACAACTACATTATACTGTTTGTTATTGAAAATGTGAAAAAAAATTTGAAGTACACAATAAGATGTTTTTTAATACATTAAAAAATGTTTTTTAATACATTAAAAAATTTCTTTTTTATAAATTGATAATTTATAAATTTATCTATCTCCTATTAGCTCAACACAGATATTCCACTATTGGATCAGCACATATGATTATGGAAGACTGTGAGGATAGTGAAGATGATGATATTGAAGATTCGGATTCATTTTTCGCTTATACTACTACGTCTTCGAGCTTGACTGCATCAGAATCAGGTTCTGAAGATAATAACGCTGAAGAAAGTGATGACAATCAGTACACAGACGTTCATCTAGCAGCCACTGCAGAAGATTTTTTAATGCCGCCAAAAAGAGCTAGAACAACGGGTGGTCCATCTAGAAATTCAAACCAATGGAAAGATGAGCCAAATATTGTAAAACAAATTCAATTTTCTGCGGATCCTGGTTTGAAGATAAACATGAAGAGCAAGAAACCATTAGATTTCTTTAGACTATTTGTTACAGAAGAGCTTATAAATACTATGGTAGTTGAAACTAATCGCTACGCAACGCAAGAAATAAATAAGCAGCGTCCCCTCAGAAGAAGCTCACGTTTTAAAGATTGGAAACCAATAAATTCAGGAGATATGCGGCAGTTCCTTGGAGTTCTTCTTCATATGGGGTGTGTCAAAATGCCATCTTTAGAACACTATTGGTCTAAGAACAGTCTCTATAGATTTCCCTTATTTTCTAGAATAATGTCACGAAATAAATTCCAACTAATATTACGGTTTTGGCATTTTATTAACAATGAAGATTCGGGTAGTGGACGCTTGTGTAAAATTATTGGACTTCTCGATCACTTAAATAATGCAATGGATAACATCTACTGTCCTAATAAAAATATATCAATCGATGAGCCATGATGCTTTGGAAGGGACGTCTTGTATTCAGGCAGTATGTGAAAAATAAAAGACATAAGTATGGTATCAAGTTCTATGAGCTTTGCGAATCAGATGGTATTGTACTAAAAGTAAAAATCTACTCTGGCGAGACAACTCTCGATAAACATTTGTTGGGTCAAACGGGAGCTATTGTTTTAGATTTAATGGAAAAATTTCTGGGAAAAGGTTATCACCTGTACACCGATAGCTTTTACAATTCCTTTGAATTAACAAAGCACATGATAAATCAAAAAACACATATTTGTGGTACTTTAAGAACTGATCGAAAGTCAAATCCAAAAGAATGTACAAAAGCAAAATTGAAACAGGGAGATGTTATAAGCAGAAGCAGAGAGGGTGTAGTGGTTGCTAAATGGAAAGACAAAAGAGACGTGCTAATGATTAGCAACTTGCATTCGTTGCAAATGATTGAAGTGACAGACAGGAGAGGAGAGAAGAAAATGAAACCCAACATTATTAAAGATTACAATCAATATATCTTAGAAGTAGATAGGGCAGAACAAATGGTATCATATTATGATTGCCTAAGAAAGACAATCAGATGGTATAAAAAAGTAGCAGTTCATCTCTTTGATACTTTTTTGTTTAATGCTTACTGTCTAAACAGCAAATATGGGGTAGATCACACAATTTCCTTGCTTAAGTTTAGAGAATTAGTTGTTACGGACTTATTGGGTGAACGTTTGAATGAAATTGTGCCTCGAATCACCAATAATAGCTTCCACTACTTGTCTTCAATACCACCGAATGAAAAGAAAAATTCCTAGCCAAACCATGTCGAGTCTGCTCTAAAATAAAACGTAAAGAAACACGATATGAATGTGCTGTTTGTGAAAATAGACCTCCGTTATGTATTGGCGAATGTTTCAGAATGTATCATTCAACAGAATAGCTTTACACTTGAATTTTCATGAAATAAAATTAAATCAATATCAATGTTTTATTTTTATCTGTTTTAAGCTATTTCTGTCTTTATCCGCATTTTTTGTTAGGTTCCCTGGATTTTTAAAATAAAAACTTGAATGTAATATTTTATGAAATCAAATATGAAGCTAAGAAAAAAAAAAAAAAAAAAGAACAGACAAAGCCAGTCATGCACAAATGATATTTGAAATAAGTTAGTATAACTACGAGTATTCTCGTAGTTGGCAAGCTCATGACGCCATCTTACTACGAGTATACTCGTAGTTGGCAGCGAAAGTGTTAACGTCGATCCAACTTTCCATTTCCAACTGTAATGAGACATCGCACTCGACGTCACCCAAACACTAATCCAACGTCGCCGTGCTCACTGGCTATGTTTACTTTTTTTATACTCAAAAAAAAGAATTTATAAACATTCTTAATGCGTCTATTTTTTATGAAACCACTGGATATATATTTTAAATAAATTTAGATTAACAATCGGTTTGTAAATTCCTTAATGTATTAGTAAGGCACACTTTTCTGACTTTTCTTATTTTTTAAATATATAAAGTTTGTTTTTGACTGGTATAATAATTTGTCAATAGAAGACTTTTTTTTTTCGCATAAAAACGTAATTGAGCTTTCAGGCCGAAATACATTATAAGTTTTAATTTAGCTATTTTAAGCTTTTTAAGGCAGTTTGAAATAACCTGTTTAAACGTTTTAAATAGACCTTTTTTTTTTTTTTTTTTATCTGTTTATATTGGACAAACACATTTAAGCAACCCGTTAAAAAAAGAATACTTTTAATCTTAATTTATTTTTTCTTGTAATTTAGAAATAAATTCTTTTGTTTTCTCAAAGAGGAGGCGTTGTTTATCATCTTCTTTAATTATTACACTCTATTTCTCAAGATAATGAAATATAGAAAATCTTCTTGAACTAGAATTTATTAAACGTGTTAATATCAAAAGTATGTAGCTTTACCAAAAACATGCAGTTTCATCAAGAAAGCATACTAAATAAAGTCGTTTAAAATGAAGAAAATGAATGCATCCATCTTCTTATAAAAAAAGATACATTTAAACGGACGATTTTGTTAAACAGATAGATTTTAAAAGGATAGGTTTATACTAAAAAATAAAAACCAGGTGTTTATTTTTTGGTTTCAAGTCCAAAACAAGAAAATTTGTATTCTGTCAATCGTAAAAACGATTAGCTTGAACAGATAGTGTGTTTCAACTTTTACATATTTAACTTATCGTTTCATTCGGATCATTTAGGTCGGAAACACAAAAACCTAAACGGAATTCAGCATGTTTAAGTCAACTTAACTTTTTGTTAGAGCATGTTTTTGTTTTTTTCATAGAGTTTTAAAGTATGACCTTGACTTGAACAGATTTAAAAGTTAAAGAAATCTTTAATATATAACAAGACGAAGACCTTTTATCAGGCACATTTTGATTAGCTAATTATAATCCAGCTAAGATTTTAAATTAAATATAAGCGCATTGAGAGAAACTGTCGATTGAGAGAAACTGTTATCTGATTTAATAAATCTTTAATATATACGCATACTTATATATATATATATATATATATATATATATATATATATATATATATATATATATATATATATATATATATATATATATATATATATATATATATATATATATATATATATATATATATATATATATGTATATATGTATATATATGTATGTATGTATATATATTACACATGTTAAAAGAAATGCGTGAAAATGGAAAGATGTGTGATGTGATTTTAAAAAAATCACTTTAAAAGATCGTTTTACTGCTGCACAGTTTGATTGAAAAGCAAAAGAAATCTTTAAATAGTTATAGCTGCAATGTGCTGATTTTACACATTGAGCTTTTCAGTACCAAGCCATTGACTTATGTTTTCAAGTTAAATATTGAAGATTAAATGGCTCATTTAATATATAGTATAAATATATGGTTCATTTTATGTTTAGTGTGGTAATAAAACTGTCAAGGATTGAAAGTATTTTATGTGGTTATGGGATTTGAAAATTTATTAGTTACAGATGGCTCTCATTTTTCAAACTCATTTCACATGTTAAAAGAAATGCGTGAAAATGGAGAGATGTGTGATGTGATTTTATGTACAGATGATAGTCGCAAAGTTCCAGCACATCGAGTTGTTTTGAGTGCTTGTTCACCTTATTTTCATGCCATGTTTACAACTAACTTTTTAGAAGCTCATCAACCAGTTGTACATCTCAAAGATTTAGATGGTGATACTTTGGAAGATGTCATTAACTATTTTTACACTAGCAAGCTATGCATAGATTATACAAATGTAGAAGGGATTATCAAACTTGCAAAACTCCTTCATATTAGTCAGTTAATAAACAAATGTGAAGTGTTTTTAAGAAGAAATATGTCACCTAAAAATTCACTTGGTTTAGAAGCCTTTGCTCTGCATTACTCTCTATCTAATCTAAAAGATCATGCAACTCGTTATAGTTGTTGGTATTTTGACTTTATTAAGGATGAAGATGAATTTGGCTTGCTGCCTTTTCAGAGTTTAAAGTGCTTGATCCAAAATGATTCACTTAAGGCTTCTTCTGAAGAGTATGTTTTAGAAGCTGTTATTAAATGGCTGTTTTTTGATTATGATAACAGAAAACAGAGCATCCCAGAGCTTTTACCATTTATTCGTTTTCCATTAATGAGTATGGATTATCTTGAAAAAAGTCAAACCATAAAGCTTCTTCTTGATAATTTTTCATTAGCCCAAGTTTACATTACTCAAGCTCTTCAATATCAAAAATTTGCTAGTGCTAAAAAATTGGACATTTCAAAAATATGCTCTCCAAGAGCAGCTTCAGAAGATATCTATGTACTAGGTGGTTGGTCTAATGGACAAAAACTTAGATCTGTACAGTGTTTTAATGTTGACACATTAAAGTGGACACCAGTGCAAAATATGTCAGTAGCGCATCTTACAAAAGAAGATTACTTTAGAGTTATTGTTTCCAATGATGAGCTATACACTATTTGTGTTGGTAAAGTCATGAAATATGATCCTGTGGATAATGTCTGGTGTAAAGTGGCATCTGGGCCTGAAATGCCATGCAAATGGTCTGGGATATGTGAGTGTAATGGAATTATTTATGTTATTGGAGGTAACAGTATGAAGGAAAGTAAGAGATTTAATACAGAATCTTGCCAATGGAGCATTTTGCCAGAGATGCATCAAGCAAGGTACATCCAAATTATATTTTACTGTAAATTCTTCAGCTTTTTTAGATCTTTAAGTATAGTAAATTGTTTTATCTTCTTTCCAAGTAGCAAGCTCAAATAAGAAAACTTATTCTAAAAATCTTTTGTAAAATACAAAATTGTTGTTGTGTTTTTGTTATCATATATTGTTGCTCATCTGTACATAACTTAGAAACAATACAACAAAATGTTTACTTTGGTAATTTTTAAGGTATTATCCAGCAGTTGCTGTTTTCAAAGGCAAAATCTACGTCATTGGAGGATTAGATAACAATTGGAGTCCACTAAAAACATGTGAATGTTATGATCCTGTTGTTGACACATGGATGGATATTGCTAGAATGAAAACACCTCGATGGAGTTTAGGAGTAGCTGTATTGAACAACAAAATATATGCAATTGGAGGTAGCCACAAAGATGAGCAATTAGCAAACTCTGTCGAAGTATATGATCCCCAACTTGGATATTGGGAGCGTTCAATAGCATCATTAAATTATGGCCGTCGATGTCTTGGTGTAGCCGTTGTAAATAATTCAATTTATGTTGTTGGAGGTCGAATAGCAAATACAATTGAATGTTATAACCATGAACTCAATGAATGGAAAGTTATTGGATCTGTTCGTGCATGCTGTAATTTTGGGTGTGTTGCGTTGCGAATAATATGAATGTAACAAGTTCATTAATTTTTTTTCTTGAATATTTTAATATTTTGTTAAAAATTTTTTTTCTATTTCTGATGTTATTGCATCTGGAGATTTTTTTAAGTGCAGCTAAAAGTTACAAGAATTAACTCTGATAGAGTTATCCATTACATATTTATCAAATCAGCATTTTCAATTTTGTTTTGCAAATTGAAATTGACCTTACAAGAGCATGAAAAGTCAAAAGTATAATTTTAATTTTTAAAGCAATAATTTATTTTATAGATGATTTTATGTTTCGATTATTTTTAAAATTTTATCTTTTTTACAGCATTTAAAATGGTTTTATAAATAGAAATGGTTTTATAAATAAAAATGGTTAAAGTATTGATAGTCAATAGAAATTTAATTTTTTATATTTGTATTTATTTAACTTTCAGAAATACAGTTAATGTATTTGTAAGAAATAAAAATATTATTACATATATTATTTTGTAAGAATTGTAAATTTTACAAATAACTGAATTTTGTTATAATTTTTTTTTTTTTTTTTTATTATTATTAAATATTAGGGAAAGTTCTGTAAATATTTTTTGTTATACTTTTTTTATTTGACCATACTGCTAAATAATCTGTGTCAATTTCTCACTTAATTACAATAGTTCCTCCGCTGTGCTCCCCTAGCTTATCAAGTTAATATGCGTTTTGGTACAACAGTTTATCTTATCGTCGGCTTACTATCAAAACCTCCTAAGTTCGATTTTTTCATTTTTGAGGTTGTGACTTAAATTGGTTATTTTTCTTAATGCGCAGCTCTATGCAAAACCACATAAATCTAATTGCCTCGGAAATATATTTAACTGCCATCTATTGTTTATGATCAAAACCTTTTAACCCACAGACACATAATTGTTTTACTTATAACCTCTTATGTCTAAAATATGTCAAAATCATTGGTTAGAAATTTAGCTCATACAATTTTTTTGTATTTCGAGTGTGTTTTCAAAGTGCAAAATGGATAGCTCTACCAAAATGGAGATAAGTAATGTATTTTTATTGAATTTTTAAACTAGTTATAGTTGTTAATTGCAATATGAATCTTAATATAACTTAAACGAGACATAGAAGCTTTTGAGTTTTTAATTTGTTTATTTTAAAAGAGACATTGAAGTTTTGAGCAGAATTATTTTTTGAATTACTTGAAGTATTAAATTTGTTTGATAATTCATTTTGTATTAAAAAATTGTTTACACATTCCATTTTTATTTTCAGTTCCCAACTCCAAATCTCGTCGTGTTTTGTCGATGATCGATATTAATAGCAACAATATCGTAACTGATAGACTGAATAATGAGACTGACTGTATAAAAACCTTAACAACGAAATAGAATTAGCTGTTATCACTTTGAGAAATTCTGAAAATTCAGATAAAAATGACGATAATTTTTTTCCGTTCCGCAACTGAAGACTGTGCAGAAATTTTTTTTCGAACACTGAAGGTTTTAGTGTAAAGGAATCTCTATCACAGTACTTTCAAGACAAGGAAAATTTGAATAAGGACAACTGTAGTTCCTTTGTACTTGCAGAAAGTCTTGATTCTGTTGAAGAAATTCAGGCGGTTTCTTGTGCTGAAATTACCACTGAAATTTGTTTAAATAAAACAAATATTGTAGGTACAGGAAATTTTGTTGATAACGGTTATTATGGACCAGATAATGAAAATGACTTGCCGAGTAGTAGTGTAACTCCTAGTGATACTAACAAGGAGTGTACTGAAGAAATAGAAGAAGGACAAGTTGAGAAAGAAAGACTAAATAACGCAAAAAGATTGGGAAAGAGAAAAAAAATAAAAAAGAGAAAAGGGACAGGAATATTATGGATTAAAAAAAACGCAGAAGGAAATTGGATAATTGATCAGAAAAGAGAAGCAAGAAAGTTAAAACCCTTTTGCAACTGTAAGCAAAGTGCAAAAACTACAAAAATACAGTGCAGAAAATTTACAGAAGACGATAGATTAAAAAATTTTAACCAATTCTAGAAAGCATTTAACTAGTCTCAGAGAAGAACTTACGTAGCTAATTTAGTCGATAGTGTTGCCCCAAAAAACAAAAAGAATCAAGTTAATGAAACATCGCGCCGTTCAAATACGTTCTTTTGTTTCCTTAAAAGAGACGACGTTCGAGTTCGAGTGTGTACAAAAATGTTTATAAATACGCTATGTATAAGTACGCGGACCTTACGTAACTGGGCTATGCATAAAGCAGACGTAAGACCAACAAAGCCAGACAAAAGTACTCATAAGAAATATGCAATTAAAAAAAAAGGTTTACAACAATTTTTTTCCCTGCTTCCAAAAATGGAGTCCCACTATTGTCGAGCATCTTCAAGTAAATTATATTTAGAGCCTATCTGGCAATCTAAATCGACATTATACAAAGAATATGCCAAGTATTGCAAGGACCATGACCTACAAATTTTATCTATTAAAGTGTTTTATGAAGAACTTGATAACAACAGTTTGAGTCTTTTTCACCCTAAGAAAGATCAGTGTGATTTGTGTATACGATGTAAGTGTGGCAATACTTCTGAGGAAGCGTATATTTCACATATTCAAAGCAAAATAAGAGCACGAGAAGAAAAACAGGTCGACATGGATCACGCTGAACATGTATATACCCTAGATCTGGAAGCGATATTTCCTAGTCCTATACTAAAAGCATCGACTCTTTATTATAAGAAAAAGCTAATAGTTCACAACTACACTTTCTTCAATTTAAAAACCAAAGATGGCTATTGTTATTTGTGGAACAAAGGAGAAATTGGAGTTACATCTAATGAATTTGCTTCTATTTTGTATAGTTTCCTCGAAAACAAAGCGAACGTGTTCCCTGGTGAAGAAGTAATTTTGTATTGTGATGGATGCAACTATCAAAATCGTTATTCACTGCTTGCAAATTCTCTGTTACATCTATCCCAGATAAAAAACATTACTATCACCCATATTTAGTCTCACTCTTGACATGTATCTGCCTTTTTTATGTTTAACTAAGAGATTAACGCATCAATTAAGAGATTAACATATCAACTAAGACATTAACCATCAACTAAGAGATTAACGCATAAAAGTTCAAGTAAAAATTTAGTCTCCTAGTTGGAGAGACCAAAAGTGAATCACTTTTATTTTTCCTTTTACTCCAAGTGGTACATATACATACATACATACATACATACATACATACATACATACATACATACATACATACATACATACATACATACATACATACATACATACATACATACATACATACATACATACATACATACATACATACATACATACATACATACATACATACATACATACATGCATGCATGCATGCATACATACATACATACATACATACATACATACATATATACAGACAGACAGACAGACAGACATATATGTATATATAAAATACAATATAAATTTATTATTTTAGATTTAGTAAATCTAAAAATCAAAAAAAAAAAAAAATGAAAACGCGTTCATATGTATCAAAAAAATATGGCCAAAATAAACAAACCACAACAATAAAATTAAAAAACCATAATAAAAAAAATTTACAAAGCGCAAAAATATATATAAAAAAAAACGATACTAATATTTTGTTGACAACCCTTCAGCATTTAAGCATTCATTGATCCGTTTCGGCATTTAATTCACTAAATTCTGGGTAATATCTTTTGGAACATTATTCAGTAATTTTGCTACTTCTTCTTTCAGCTGGTTCGGATCTTTTGTTTCAATTTTACCAAGATTGTGGTCTAATCAAAACCATAAGTTCTCTATGCAATTGAGATCTGGACTATTGGCAGCCCAAGACATAATATTGATGTTATTTTCTTCAAACAATTGCTTTTAAATCTTAGCAATATGACATGGAGCATTATCTTGTTTGAAGATAACTCCTGTGTCTTTTCGGAAAATGTCAATTGCAAGCATCATATCAAAATTATCTAATATGTCTAAATATCTTTGAGAATGACCCTTCCACCGAATAGTAATGCGAGCCCAGATGCCTATACTGCCACTACCTTGCTTTGTTCTACACATAGAACAATCTGGGTGCATCTTTTCATGAGACGTTCTTAACATTTTTAATGAGGCGTTCTTCTCAATATTTTTCTTGAGGCGTTCTTCTCAACATGCTTTTAGACCAAATTTTATGAGCTAAATATCAGTTATAGTTTTTTACTTTCTGATATTTTTTCGATAGACGAGGTTTTTTTGCAAGCAGCTCGCCACATGTAGTTGTGTTTTTCTAGTACTCTTCTAACTGTTCGCGCACTATCAATAATACCAGAAGCTTCTTGCCATTTTCAACTTTCTTTTTTTTCACTATGCGAATAAGTGAACGTTCATTTCTTTCATTTGAAATGCTGGGTCTTCCGGGTCGAAGAAGATTTTCAATTGTATTGTATTATGGTATCGGTTAATTATTCTGCTAATAGTTGCATGCATTGTGTTTAAATGTTTCGCAACTTTTCTAATTGAGATGTTTTGTTCATTTATTGCTGTGATTTTACATTTTGTCATATTATCAATAGTTTTTCCAGTCATTTTAATTGCTTTATTGCTGAAATGTTGTAGTTAATTAGGTACTAATTTTAATATTTCATTTTACACAAATTTTTCAAATATTTATAACAATTTGAATAAAAGTTCTCTAATAATCATTATTAATTCGCAAGTAAGTTCAAATTTTTACTCAAAGACAAATGGAATTTTGAAGGAAGGTTTAGATAATGGAATAGATTGTTAATTTTGGCCATTATAGTTATTTTAGATATGTTTTAAAAAAAACAAGATAATCAGCGCATCGATTAATATTTTTATGAATATCTATATTTATTTGAAAGAATGATGCTCATCAATGAACACTTTTTATATTTGAAAAGAGTCAAGCAATCATTGATTTATTATCAATCATTTATTATCAGTCGAATGGTATCAAAAAAATCATGATGGATTGTTTTTATTGGCCAATACTGTATTTGCAAAGGATTTGATTTTTTTTTTTCCACGATAGAAAAACTATTTCTTTACATATCAATGACAATTTCATTTTTTGTTACTTGTTCTATTAAGTACAGAAAGGGGTAACGAGCAATCAATCTCGGGGAAAATATTGTTGAAAAATTTACCAATTTGGCTGTGTTACAAGGTGCCCCCATTCTACATTAAGACAAATTTTTCATCATCGTTAAAATTGGCAACATAAAGTTAAAGAACTTTCTCTAGGTATTACTTAGCACTCACCCTGACGCCTGATGATAGAAACACAGTGGCATTTTTAGGCTGTTTGAAGCAACTAAGTTAAAGACCATAACCTGGTTGGGGTATTTTGTTTGACTCATTGTTCTAATGTTATCAGGAATGTTCTCAAACCTTAAGATGAATATATACCTGTTTGTTCTGCTATTATGGAAATCTAGAGGTTAAATTCTATAGGCTTTCTAGAAAACCTCTAGAAAAATTATGGGTCTCCAAACCTTCATACATGGTCTTCAACCCTTCAATACTTTTTGAGAATCACGCCATTTAGTTTGTGAAAACACGTTTTTAAACTAAAAGATATAGACCAATTAAAAAACGTTTCTTAGGGAAGCCCTAACTTCAGACACTAAAGCCATCAACCGTTAAGCTACTATGGCAAGGTTGCATTAGACATAATAGAAAGTCAAATAAATGTCTAAAATATCTCGAGATCAAATGTTAACGGAATCTCATCTAGTTAAAATATTCACTTTTCAATGAAATATCCGAAACGCAGCTAGACGAGTATTTTTTGTACCAAGTGCGTTGGTGTAAAAAGAATACTCTTTCAGGTGCGGGTTTACTCGTTCAAGATATGTTTTTATATTTTTTAAATTTATTATGAATATAAACTAAAATATATTATGAATATAAACTAAAACAAATTTCGGACAGGTCAGACTCAACAATTTTCGCCAATTCATAAATAATTTTTTTTAAAAGTTAAAAAGATTTTTGGCCGTAATATGTAAATTTATTCTTTTCAAACATTTTATGCTAGAAAACTACAGCTTAAAAATGGCTCAACTAATGTTACATCATTTTTCTTTTGAATTTATATTTTCCGGATTTTCTAAAAACCGTTTTAATTCTAACCGTTGCTTCTATTGCATATTTCAAAACAAATATGGTAGATAACAAACTGTTTTTTTTTGTTGTTGTTCCTGTTATTGGTCTATGTATGTATGCGTGTGGTTTAAATAAGATGATAAAAGATAATTGATTTTAAATTAAAATAAATTTACTTATTTGAAATAAATTTTTTAAGATAATTTGTTTGCCTAACTAAAATATTTTTACACATTTTATAAATATAATTTCTACTAAATGTAAAATGTTGTATGCGTTAATGTATATTTATTTATTTATAGAAGACAGAAATCAATAAATAACCCAAATGAAACACTTGGCTGATTGGATTGTGGGTTTTAATAATCTTTTTTTAATTTTTGAATGAAGACTTCACCATTATATAACAATATCTTCTCTTATATCTCTTTACGACAAGAGTATACTGATACAAAGCTAGTGGAATCAGTTCGTTCTCGTTGCATATCACAAAGAATACCTCAAGCAATTCAAGAAAATGAATTAATATTTGGAAACATAGATAAGATTTTTGCTGCTCAATGGCTTGATGAATTGCATGTCATTTGTGGTACTAAATGCAACAAGGTTATATATTTTCTACAACATTCTTGTAATGTAAAGATACATAAAATAACTTCAAAAAATTCAAAAATAGGTCTTAAAAAACTGTATATTTGTATTAAGTAATTTTTATCAAGTGATTATGCTGCAGTCATCTCTTACATTATTTAAGTCAAACAAGAATCATCTTTAGTAAATTTTCAAAAACGAAAATTCAAAACAGTATTTTTCAAATTTTTTTAAAAATATATAGGATGGTATTTCTTTATGTTTTTAGTTTGATCAGGAAAAAACTAAACTACTAGAAGCTACTCTATTTTAACAGTATTTAAAAATGCTTAATTATATACATATATTAATAACTTCTTAAGAGAATCATACTCTCTCATGTTCCCTTATGTTAAAATTTAACTAAAATATAAAATTGATAAAAATAGACTAACAAGAATTACTATAAGCTAAGTTGACTTTTATGCAGAAATTAATTGCATGAAAAACTACTATAATTATTTGAAAATGTTTTAAAAAATAATTTCATTACATAGTTACAAATACAGGAATCATTCTGCATTCAAAGTATTAAATTGAATAATCATGCAAAATGTTATCACAATCAGTATATATTTCAGATGTTAAAGTAACTAAAAATATATATGCTAGTATTTTATTTATTATGACTTCACATCTTCAATAAAAATTTATAATTTTAAATCTTATACTCAGCATTTTCAATTTACTGAACTTCATAATTTATGCAGTTACTTTTGACCATGTGCTTTTTTACCTGTGATAAACATATTGTTAAAAGAAATGTCTTATCTACTTGTTACTTTAAAAACTTTAAAATTTAAGAATTTATGCAAATCTACCAAATGTATAAGATTTCTTGGCTCTAAATAGAAAAACATTTACCAATCATTCTTAAAAGCAGATTCAAGTGGCTTTCTCCTGTCAACCAATAAGTTTAGCTGAATTTAAAGCAAGATGAATGAGAATTTAAGTATGAATATCAATTAACTATTGTTATCTATGCTAAAATTTAAAATGTGATATTAGCTAAAGGCCATTTACAAGTTTGACAAGACAATAGCTTATCAAGTAAAAAGGCAGTTTGGTGGATATCTTCAGTATTTGTCAAATAAAGAAGAACTAGTAGAACGATACTGTTATACTTTATTTATCAGTTGTTGTAACCACCAACAGCTTGTTGATCAATATAGAATTTTTAATCTAATTTGGAATTTGTATCTTCTTTTTCATATGATGGATGGTCCAAATGTTATCCTGGATTTTAAAAACTAATTATCATTTAAACTTGAGGAAAAAAAATTAAAAAATTAACCTAAATTAAAAAATTAACCTTTAAATTAGCACATAAATAAGAGACAATCTTTTTTTTCCTGTTCTTATCAAGGAGCATATTTAGAGTTCTTATATAACAAAACTTATTTTTTAAGTAAGATCTTGGTCATAAATACTTATCATCTGAAATAGTTTGTAATGTCTGAATGTTCTTTCTCAAATCATCTTTCATAATTAGTCTTTTGTCCTTATTTTTTAAATAGCTTTTAGTTCAAAATGTCATTTCAAAACAACTTTGGGAAATTCCTACACTAAAAGGTTCTGGTAAAACTCCTTTTCCTGAAAAGAATTGTGGCATTCATAGTATCTCAATAAATCCAAGCTCAACAAGACTTGCTACAGGAGCAGAAAATCCAAATGGAGTTGCATTTTATAAACTCCCTAGTATCGAACCAATTGCTGTTGGAGAGGTAAATACTTTTAACCTTTATCTTTTAGTAATAAAAATACCAATTTGATAAACATTTATAGGTTAATTTACTAAAACTCTTGTAAAAGAAAATTGCAGATGATTTTTTTAAAAAGCTTTTTTTCTTATTTTCATTATTATTTCTAATCATAAAAGTTTTTTTTATAACGTTTTTATATAAAAGATTGCAATGACAAGCAATTTTTAGTTTATGAAGCTAAAATGATAAAACAAAGCATATATTTTTAGTTTCACACTGATTGGTTGTTCACTTCATCATGGATATCAGATGATGTTGTTGCAACAGGTATATATTTATGCTGAATCATTTTGATAATAATCTTTTTCAATTTTATCTAAACTATATTAGAAAGTTTTTTTTACTATTTCATATTTAAGTATGCAATGGCCTTCACTTGATATGCCTAAAAATAATTTCCACAGAACTATAGCTACAGCATTATAATTGTATGCAGGCTTTATTTTTATAACCCTAATACCTTAAAACAGAAATTTTCTGAAAAGGTTAAAAAAAAATTAGAAAAATTGTTGCAGATTCAAATTATCAGATAAATCACATGTGATTATCTGATGCAATTCTTTGAATGCACTTTTTTCTGACACTTCCTAAAATGAATTTTCTCAAGGTTCACGTGATAAATGCCTAGCATTTTGGGTATTGAATGAACATGATCAGATGGACAGCAAAAAAGCGTCTGTATCAGTCATCAAGCCTACAAAAACCATAGAAAGAAACAAAACACTGGATAAAGTTCGTGCAATGACCTACAATCCTTTTTTGGAGGTGCATTAGATTTTGTACAGTTATGTGTTTACAAAGTTTGATGGTTGAAATTTTTTAAATATAACTGCTGAGTGTGACTTGCATCAGTTGAGATGTAGATACTTTTTTTGAACTAAAAAGTTAAAAGTTTCCATGATCAATCATTTTAAACTCTTTTTTTTTTTTAACTAAAATAGTTTGATTGCATTACTTAACCTTCATACATATAAATCTTCAATAGTAATAGAAAAATAGCAACGAACAATTTTATGGGCAATATTTTCCTGAATAGAAACAAGCCTTAAGTAAAAAAAGATTTTTCTGGAAATCAACGCCAGAGCTCATGTCCCCCTTCATCACTCCTTTTCATAGGATTTATTTGTTATCTTATATTTTTTTGTAACATTTTTACTTTAATTTTACTGAACTCCCTCAAAAAAGGGTCTTGACCACCTCTAAATAGAATGACAGTATAGTGTCCAAATCCAAGCATTTATTAGGATTTTAACTTTCTAGCCTCTATCTCTACTATTTTTTCTACACCTTTTTTGATGTCTTGATTTATTAAAAATTCCTTTAAGTAGCTTATCAGTGTAGCTCTGTATTCAACAATTTGTATTTAGTACCAAACTTTATTTGTTGGTTTTACTAACATTAAAATCTATAGAAAATGACTTGTTTTTGATTGCAGCAATTAAAAATTACGAATTAAAAGGCCTTTTTGTAGTTGCTGCAATCAAAAATGTAAACTTATTAAGAAAAAATGTGAAATAAAGATTGTAATTTTTGTGATTATCATTGGGATAAAATACATGGTGTAAAACATTTGAAGGGTTTTTATCAAAAGCTCAATTTTACTTTTGTCACTAACAAACAACAATTTTCACAAACAAACAACTTTCTCCCATTAAAAACCAATAAAGTTTCTCCTCTTATGTTGCTCTTTAAAAAATATAATCTTTTTTCTTTTATTTCTATTTTATTTCTCATGATTCTATTAATTACTTCATATTTTTTTTGAAAACCAATTTTTTCATGTTTTGCTATGAATGTTTTCATAATCCAACAAAATAAAATGGTGAAAAACAATGCAAGAAAATACATATATGCCTGTCATAGTGATTTGAAAAAAAAGATTACATTTATTTCTCTACAACAAAACAAAATGATTGGGAGCAGTCCTCTGATATCTTTGCATTCTTCACTACAAAATAGCGTAACATCATTGCAAATAGTTCTTTCTCATATTTCTTCTCTTTTGTTTATAATATTGAAAAAATGCGTTCTTATATTTTTGAGTTCTTAAGTTTTATAAATGACTAACTGCAAGTCTGGAAAAACAATTTGTGTAACTTTGGAAAAACAATTTTTTTAAAATTTTTTTTTAGCACTTAACAACTATCACATCGAATGGTTTTGTTCATATTTGGGATGTTAACAACTTAACTCAAGTAAATATTTTGTAAGATTCATTTTAATTTTTTTAAATAATTAAAACAAGTAATGAAAGGCAATTAATTATGTAGGTTGTGTGTCATTCACTGCCTTTTTTGAAAGAAAACGTTTGTATTGCACACGAAAAGACAAACTTATTATATGCAGTTGGTTCGTTGTCACACGTGTCTTTACTTGAAACCAGATCTGCAAGAGCTGTTGGTTCATTATGTTCAACTGATCAAGGAGCAGGTAGATACTTAAGTTGTCCATCATTTGTTTTTGATCTCTTATTTCAATTTTAATCTTTTAAAATTTAATTGTAAGGAAAAAAGAAAGAACATGTTTAAAATCCAATCGCTGAATAATATTGCTTTTTTTTTTTTTTTCTTCATTATGCCATAGATTTGTTTGTTTCTGGGGCGAAAAAGTAATTTTAAAGCCATAGACATATTTTCTACTTGAAGAATATGACTGATCTATGACTTTTTGAATTTAACATTTTTTTTTCTTTGCGATTACTCTTAAATATGCATCAATCACTATTTTAAATAGTTAAATATATAATTTCTATTGTCAATAAAGATATGCTATAATTAGTTTTTCTTGTAATTAAATTATTAAATTTTTTTTTTAAACAATTATTTTAAATTTTTACTTCTATTAATCAGCGTAAGAAGTGATAACATTTAATTTGGCGTTTTGTTTGAAGAGTCATAACTCACTTCAAAATCAAGATTAAATTTACACGAAGACAGTTTTTGATTTTTATTATTTGAAATTGGTTTTTTTCGATTACACCATTTCTACGGACAAAATCAACTTAAGAAACAATCGACTCACCTAAGCACTGGATGAGCTTTGTGTCGATTTTACGAATACAAAACTGAATACGTTTTTTTAATTGATCTAAATTTTCAGCTTGAAAATTATTTTTGTATACCAGTCCTTTAAGAATACTTCAAAAATTCTCTATTGGACGACATTCTTGCAAGTCTGATGCGTTGTCTTCTTTTTCAACAAAATCAACCATTTTCTCTCGAAAGTAATCAACCATGGTTTTAGCGTAGTAAGCAGACGCCAAGTCAGGCCAAAAAACATACTCATCATTAGAATAGTAGTGCTCTTCAACGAATGGGATTAGTCTTTTTAATACAATCTTCTAAATAAACTTTTTGGTTGAGAGCAAGGTCGCTTGAAACAAAGAAAGCTTCGATAGTCCATTTTTCGAAAAACATATCCAGACAAGCAACTTTTTATCAAATTTAACAACAGGTTTGAATTTTACGTTTGTAGAGGTGTAATTTATATTGCTTGTGTAAAATCTGTTGTTACCATTAATGCTAGTATGTGCTAAAGTAAAATAAGACTCGTCAACTAAAATGAAAGCTCGATTTCAAAATTTTTCATACAGCCTTCTGCATTTTGTTCTTGCGAATGCTTTCTGAATATCGGTACGGCTTGGAATGTTTTTTTTTTCTCGAACGGATTTCAGTCTATGTTGCCAGTGTTCTACAAATGTAAGCTTGGCTGCAATCGAACTTTTGGACTGCTTGTCTTTGAGAAATTCCATCCTTGTGGTCAAACATTTCTTTTAAGCGCTTAATATTCTTTTTGGTCTTTATTTTAAATTTACGACCACTTCCTGTTGCTTTTTTTCAGCTAGCTTCGTTTTTATACGTCTTATTATAGTATAGATAGCTGATTTTGGTACAAATTCTGCCATAAAATGGTCAGCTGTAAATTTTTTCCCTTTATCATTATGCGTTTAATAAAAGCTCGTGCTCACGCTTTCTTAAAGTCTCTGACTTGGAAATCTTTTTTTTTTTTTTTAATTAACAAAAAGTTTATAGATAAATTATATATTTTCTTAGAGAGGAAAAATATGAAATATATTGAATGTGCTTACAATTTTTCAAATTGATCGTGGTGTTAAGAAATTTGTCTAAAACTGCAGGTCAAATTAAGTGTTATCACCCGTTATTCACAAATCGCGCCATTTTTTGTTAAAAATATGTAAAATGTTTAATTATAAACTAACATAATGATAATAATAAATAAAAGTTAAAAAACTATGAAACCTATTATGAACATAAACAGTAAAAGCTCTTTTAAAAAATTGACGTAAATTACATTAAATAACAATTTAAATTAGATTTTTCGTGCTCTGCGCAGGTGTGCGTTCGGTCAGTTTTAATGACACTATTGTTACAATTGGAACTGGCTATGGCTCTTTATTGTTTTATGATATCCGTGTTAACAAAATGCTAGAGAACATTGATGGGACGCCCTTTTTTCAAAGAACAGGTCGAGGTTGGCTGGTATGGTTGTTTTACATTTTTTAGGATAGTATTTTTCTTTTTCAAAACTAATTACAAGTTCTTACTCACAGAGGCGTGATTCTGTTTTCCGTGAGTTCTTTTGGGATACAGAACGTTACCCAAATGCAGTCTATGCTCATAGTTATCAATCTTCTACAATGAAACTTTTGACAGTGGGTGGTCCATTAGCCCTTGGTTTGTATGGTAACTATGCTGCTTACTGGGATTAACAACTCTGTTCTTGCTTTTGTAAGTTGAGGTCGGTGTTTGCTAAAGTAAATTTATATTAAAAAATATTTTCACAGGAAATTTCTAGGTAGAGATCTTTGCTATTCAAAAAGATTTAAGCTTCATGTTGCAAACGAGGTTTCTTTATAAAGTAGTGTTTTAATTTCGTTTTGAATTTTATCTTTCAAAATAAACAAGTTATCTTTTTACACGAAGTTACATAAAGTTTATAAGAAAGAAGTTTTGTTATTTCGTCTGTTTTTTTTTATATGTGTATATTCTACTATGTCTATACACAACGTATACTGATATTATTTAAATACTATATGTTTATATATAGACGAAGATATTCTTACAGACTGAAATTGAATTTTACTAATGCTATACAAATCATATTAAAGAAATTATTTGCCAAATAATTTTCAACAGAGACTTTTATAAACAATGATTTTACCAATCAGAGATACTAACATTTCTGAAATGATTTTGAATTCTTTAAAAGTCTTGGACAAGTGATTTCATAACTGATAAGTTTTTGTTTTTGTTTTTTTTTTTTTATTTTGCTCATACTTTTAATAGCTAATTTATTTATATTTATACACTTCAATAAATAATGAAATATTTTTTTATAATAATTTTTTTGCAGATGAAGCGGTTATGTGTAACTATTTATGCTTTTATTGTAATAATAGAGAATAAGCTTCATTTTTCAAACAGTTGCAGTTGATATTAATTAGACTCTAATCAATTTTTTTGGGGGTGTGAAACAAGGCGATTTGTGCTATAAATCGAAAAATTGAGTTGCACTCTAAATAAAAATGTCTATATCGCTAAACTTTTTAACATCCCCCCCCCCCCTTAAATAAATAAATAAAAATAAATAAATACAAAACAGCAATAATAAGTGTAAAATTCGGTTTTATATTAAAATCTCTATTTAGGTTGAAACTTCTCTTGATTTAAATTTCTTACTTTGAATTTATAGAAATTTAACGTTTTATGCTTTATTTTTCTGGTTTTTTTTTTTTTTTTAATCGAAAATTTGTATCAAAAATACAACTTGAACAAACTAAAATGGTTCAAAATTTGAACACATAACAAATTTATGAACGTACTAATTTCAGCAAATTAAAATACCTTTCTCGTCACTCCCACTTCATCTCATTTCATCTTTCTGGCAAATTTTATAATTGCTTGTAAATGCTATTTCTAAGACAACTTAACTACGGATCTATCTTATGACTAAGAAGTTCCTAACTTACTCAACTTTTAACTTTAATGACTGAAGCGAGAAACTTTCAGACAGACATTCTATTTTAGTAGTCTTTAAAGTTAAATAAATCTCCAGTATTTTAACGGTTTGAAGGAATTATTTTCTTCGTTAAATTCAAGGCAAAAACACTTTTAAGGAATTTATTTTTTTACTATCTGCTAACATTCATTGAAAGACAAGTACAACTTAGAAGTTTATCTTGGCAAATGAAGACCAAAGCGATTGAGCTTATAGCAATACTTAGTTCTAATTAGAATCAATTCAAATGCTCGACATCTAACCATATTCTAAACCATTTTTGAAGATCAAATGACTATCTATTGGCACGATTTAACACTAACTTGTTTTCAATATTATATCTCGTTTTCTTAAAACAATCATAACTCTTGCAGATGGATATTATTTGGTTATAGAAAATGCCTTCACTACTTGAAACAGTTATTTAGTTGTGATTGGACATGTCTATTCTTATTAGAGATGAAAAGTAATATAATATTAAATCAAATTTTTCTGTTCGAGTTGAGAATTGTTCTAAGAATTGTTCTAAGAGACGAGGTTAATATTTGTGTAAAAATTAACATTAAGGTAAGGGTATTGTTAATAAAAACAACTTTTTGTGCAATTTATGCTATATAGCAACCATGTTCGTTTCAAAATGTAGGTAAGGATTTTTTCATATCAAGAAAAAAAAACCTAAGTGATACAAATGTTGTTTTGTATGAAGAACGACGTTTAAAAATTGTAAATAATTTATATAACTGCCTTTTAAAACTTCGAGTTTTCTTCTAAAAATGTAAGTAGAGTTGAATAACATTTGGGGCAAGTTCCTCCTTCACTATAAGTTTTTTTTATTGTCATACTCAAGCAAAAGTGACATTTGCATTAATTCCTCAAACCAATCCGCCTTGCTGAGGAGTTGCATCAATAATGGTTGGTATAGGTTTTTTATCGGGTTCCATGCACGTTCCGCTGGGATATTTTTCCTTAAAACGCTTCACTACATTTGGTTCAATTAAGTTGACTCCGGATAACTGGTTGCCAAGAGTAATCCTATGTATACAATTTTTTGTCATGTTGATCGCTTATAACAAATTATTAGAAACAAATAAAACACAAACATACGTATAAAAACCGAAGCAAAAACATCACAAAATTACAATTAAAACTCACCAATTAGGTTGCACGTTGTGCTGTCGACCAAATATTTCTAGATAATAATAATAATAATAATAACAACAACAACAACAACAACAACAACAACAGTAGTAGTAATAGTAATAATAATAATAATGATAATGGAACACATTTAAATTTATAAAAAACTTATAGCACATTCAATGAGCAATTTATGTTGTAACTGTTCTCCTATTTAACGGGTATTAAGATAAAAACTCTCTTTGTTTTGAAATATTACTAGATTTATATTGTTTTATGTTCATACAAAAAAACAGTTGAAAGAGACATAAGTGAGAACAAAACAAGAATACATTCCAAATTTACTAGCAAATAGTGTATTTAATAAAGGATTATCTAATAAAAGTTCCCTTAGATTTAGAGGACACTGTAGGTTAAAAAGCAATAAACTATTCTAACGTTTTGGAAATTTTTGACAATTTAATCTAAAACTGTATTAAAAAACATCTTCATATTTAATTTTTTCTCCCATTTCACTTTGTATTTTCTTTTTGAGATTTTCTTTTTTAACTTGTGATTTCAACTCACCTAACTTTTCAACTCACCTAACTTTTCAACTCACCTAACTTTCTTTGTCCAGGAGCTAAGCGTTCAATTAGTCCGTATATCTCATCTGGTTTATGACTCGTATCTCGAACCTAGTGAACAAAAAAATTATTTTCTAATTGTTTTTGGATTTAACTCAATTATTTCACTACTTTAATGCAATATAACAAAATGTAATATCATCCAAAATATACTATAACAAATAAAAGTATAAGTAGCGATATTATTATACCTCTGAAACTAAAACGTCACAATCAAGCCCCTTGTTGAAAATCGAAGGATCAGGCCTGCCTTTAACACCGATCTGAACAAAAAAATAATTGAATCTTTAAAACAAGATGATTAAACAAAATATCACTTTTGAGTAATTTTAGGAGTAAATCTTTTTTAAATAAGTATTTTAAAAAAGGGACTTGTTTTAAAAATGGTTCGTAAAAATGTTCACACAACTTGAAAAATGTTGAAAGAACTTAAAAAAAGCAAAGATCTTGAGCAAAATGTAACCCACAATGCAATGCTCTTTTCCATGGTTAATCCAATGTCCAGTTCGTCCGGTTCGAATCAAGCGTTGCAACTGATTTGTTTTCACCCAAATCAATTCATCGACTCGTTTGTACCTTAAAAATAAGCATGAAGTAATTACCTATAATTCTAGCAACATAACTAAAAAAAAATCAAACCAGAAAACAAAAAAAATGTAAAATTACCCCCAAACCTCTAGACATTCACGTCCCAGTTCAATAGCTCTAAAAACACGAAAGAGTTTTGAATCAACTGAAATTAGAAATTTAAAACATTATCATTTCGAACTTTTCCATTCTTAAACAATTTATGTATGGTACATAAACACCAGATAAGTGCTAGAACTTTAAAACTTTGATAACCTCCCAGTAACCCAGAGAAAGATATATCCATCGTCCTGAAGTTTTCCTACTTGCAGCTGCTTCATTTCATGATCAGCCATTGTTCCATAAGGAAGCTAAAAAAATAATTTGAGATATTAAATCGAAGAAAAATGGGACCCATTTACATAATCGATATGCCTTTTAAACGTTAAAGATTTAATACACAATAATTATATTATATATCTTTTTTTAATAAACAAAAAGGCAAAAAGCTGAAAGATTTTTAGTGCTGACCTTAATAATAACTAAACGTACCTCCATATGAATATCCCAGGGTGGGTCAGCCATTATGACACTAAACTTTCCGATTACTTCCAAGTCCAGTGTTCGAACATCACATTGAATCCACTAAAAAAATGAGAAAAATGCATTTCAAAAGAAAAGAGCTTTTTGATATTTTATAATATTTTATAACAGTCAAACTGTGTACTTATGCAGACACAAAAATAAATAAAACTTGTGTAAAAATGTACAAAAAAAAAATTAAAAAAACCTGTGGTGGCATCAACATTATTTTTCCTCCTAACAAATCTGTCTTCTAAATTAAGAAAGTTACAACAACATAGAGAGCCGCACAAAAAATAACAAAGATGCTGAGATAATAACAATGACAACAAAAAATCAATTAAAGTAATAACTTATCTGAATCATGGACAACTTTAATAAAAAAACATGTTGTTATTTAATTAAAATTTTGAAGCTTTCTTAATACAAAAGTATTATGCATATAGTTACAGAAAAAAGTCTTTCTAAAACACATGTAAGGTACTATGATATATTTTTAGATAAGAATTTACCTGACTAAGACAAACAACAACAACAAAAAAAAAAACAAAAAAAATTGTCTCAAACTTCACTAATTTTATTTTTAGCACAGAATGTAAGTTCTGTGAATGAGGAGGAGGAGGAGGAGGGGGGGGGGCGTTTAAGTTTAGTTCTTAATTTACCACACTAAGATAAACTAAAATTAACACATTCCATAAAATATTAAAACGACAGAGATTTAAGAAAATGATTTTTTCTTAACTTTATTTACTTTTATTTTTATATTGGTAAATCATGGTAATATAAACGTGGATAGATGATATAAAAATAAAAAAAATACTGAAAAAAAAGTCATAAAAAAAATACTGAAAAAAAAATCATAAACTTAAAAATGTATGCTCTCATATCATCTCAAATGAGTGCTTACAGTTTCTTTACCTAAACACACTCCCTGAACAAACCTTGATAAATATCTTAGTTACCAAGATCAATGCAAAAAAAAAAATTAAAGTTCTTGAGAAGATCCAACATCTGTTGTACCAGTGAAGAGACGATTGATTGTAGGATGAAACTGTGTGGTGCCAACAGTAAAACATGGTGGAGGTAATGTCATGGTGTGGGGTTGTTTTGATGGTAATAATTTGGATGATATTGTTAAAATAGACAGAATAATGATAGACATTAGGACATTTTAAGAAATTGTGCCATTCCTTCAGGAAGTTTTGATAATTAGAGAACCATTCATTTTTCAAGAAGATAATGAAGCATTCCTCAAAAGGTTTTAGGAATCAATTAAGTAAAACAAAAAGAAAAAAAAAAAGATTTGGCCACCCCAATCAAACAATCTTTCCCTTATTTAAATTTTATAGGATAAATTAGACAGAAATGGAATTAAAAATTGACCACAAATCGTACCATCTCAATCTTTTGAATAGGAACGAATCAGAATTTTTTAAACTATAAGATTATGAAACAGAAATGTCAAAAAATAATGCTCAAGAGTGTAAAAAGTGAGTGCTATAAAATAAACTTCAAAAATTGGAACATTAGTTTTGCCATAAATATGTCATTGTCAAGCAATCATTGCCGCTAAAGTTGGCAACATAGATGAAAGCAAGTTATAAGTTTTTTTTTCATGAAACTTTAATAGTTTTTATTTCAAGAGATTTTTTTTTTTTTTTTTAATGTTTTCGCCCTATTTGTTCACAAAAAATTGAAAACTTTGAAAAGTAATACTATTCAAAAAATTTTTGATGGCTGTGTATTTATATGTGTGATGGCTGTGATGATTGTGTGTTTATGACAAACTGTGACAAACTATTTATAAACAAACTGTGTTTCTCTCAACCAACAATTCTACATGCTGTTGTTGTTGGGAATAATATGAAAGTAGGTTACTAAATTCAGCTATATATCTTTCCAAAATATTTGATGAACAACGATTACTATCCAGCTGTTGCTGGTACTGGCTATAGGAGAAGTATTTACAGGCTTATTTACAGGCTTATTTTAAAAATCTAGTACAAATACTAAATACATTTGTACTAGATTTGTAAAAAAAGTTTATATTTTTGAATTCAAAATATATTTACTAAGCCTGCTTTCTGTTTGTCTACAGAAGAAATTCTCTCAAAGTCACCATTGTGAAGGAAATTCTACATTAAAGCTAGATACAAAACAAACTACTGGCAATATTAAACATTGGTACCCTACCAGAATTTTATTTTTTGTTTAGTGTTACTTTAGTGCTAGGAAATGTTTTTTGGATATAAGACTAGAGTTTGATGATGTTCTATAGTCCAAAAGTGTTCTACCAATGTGTACTACAAAAGTGTTCCACCAATGAAGAACACTTTTGTAGAAAGCATTTAAACTTACGCATGTTTTAAGAGACAGGAGAAGCTTCATGGTGATCATGGTGACAGAAGGATATTAGTAATTGTTAATTTGGAAGTTCTTATACAGTTGCTACATTGTATTTATGCATATAAATAGAATATTGAATATATATTAATAAAATATTGAATAGCTTCTTTGAGGTAAAACTTAAATCGATCAAGATGTCGACTTTTTTTGCTGATCACCAAAACTTGTTTAATTAGAGGTTTTACCAAAATTTATAACGTATATATATATATATACGTTTCGATACGTTACTTTAATATTTTTTACAAAAAGTTATTAACTTGTTAATTTGTTATTTTAGAAATTTTGATCGAGCATTTAAATGATACAATAAAAACTCTTGATTTTCAAAAAAGAAAAAAAAGAAACAGTTTTAGCTATTGTAATTGTTGGTAAATCTTGGTAAATAAAGTTGTGAATTAAATGTAAAATAGTGAAAAACGATTCATAAAAGCCTGACCCCAAAAGTCAGGCTAGTGAGACATCAACTACATTTATAATTAGGTAAGAGTTAATCCTAGGCTGAGTAATGAGACTGAATAGAATTCAAATTTAGCTGAGTTGATCAACAAGAAGTTAATAGGAGTTGGTGAATGCACTGAGAAAATAAGAAAAGTGTTTAAAAAAATAAAAACAAAAAATAAGATCATATGCAGCACTTAAAATTGCCACTTTTGTCAGTGACAGTAAAATCAAGGCAATGTCAGTGGCTTAAAGATTGTACTGGTCAGTAGAAGACTTGCCAAAAGTTATTTTTCAGTGACAAGCCAAAATTCAAACTGCAAACTACAAAACAAAAGTTATTGTCGAATGGCTGAAAGATGAGTGACAGTTTTGTATACCAATGATCCAGAAAGGCGGAGGATCTGCTGGAACCTGGGAATATATTTCCCATCATGGTACTGCAAGTTGCAACACTTACAAAAGTCAAATCAATAAATTTATCTACAAAGAAACACAGAAAAGGGCACTTTTACCATCTGCAAGCCTTTTTTACAGAGATTTCAGTCAAACCTGGAAATTTCAACAAAACAGAGCAACTACTCACACAGCAAAGTTGATTTCTGAATGGTTCACTGAGAGTAATGTAAGTCATTCTATGGTGTTCAGGATCATATGATTTCAACCCTATTGAAAATATTTGATAGACAGAAAAATGGCAACTATTTTTTCACAACAGCAAATCTAGTAGTTACTTTGGTGCAGTGTGACTTCTAAAAAAAGAACAACTTCAATTTTATTTAATGCAAGAAACACAAACCTTTGTATCAACTGTGTCTTTCAATTTATTTGCTGAACTTTCAGACCCTTGTTGTTCAACTTCATAATGAACATACTAAAAGTGCAAAAATAAAATTTTAAAGTTCAGAAATAAACAAACTTTCAAAAAACAAACTTTCATAAATCAAACTTTCATAAAACAAACTTTTATAAAATATAAAGTTCTTTCCAAAAAAAAAAAAAAGGAAAAAAAATCAAAAAGAGAAATATATATTTGTTTCAACTAGTATACTTTTTCTGTATTTAAGTTTCTCAACCTCTTCTTAAAAATATAATACTCTAAATAATCATACCTTGCAAGTGTCCATGTGGAAACAGGTATTTAAAAATGAACAGTCGCCCAGAAATTCTATATAAAGACAACAGAAGTTTAATAGAACATTAACAGAAGAGTGTTAATCAAAAGAAAGGAAATTGCACAACATTTGTTAACAGAAAGTACTTCAAAAAAACGAAGAGTATTTAGTAACAAAAGCAAAACTACAGAGAAATAAAAAATATTAAATGAGAACAGTAAAAAAGTGAAAACAAGCAAAAAATCATGTTACCATCTGTATGTGCTTGGATTATTTTCTTAAAATGTAACTATAAAAATAAAAAGACATATTGACATTCAAAAAAGTATAGAAGAATTCATATTAGTTAAGTTGAACAGTAATCTTTATGCAAATCAAAATTAGTATTAAATTATTAGAAATTTAATATACAAATAGATATCAACCACACATTGCTGAAAAGTGTAGACATGACATTTATTCTTCAAATGAATTGCTTTTATTTCAAATACTACAGTCCAAATTTTTATTACACAGTACTTAAATAAATAAGTTCTATAACATTTCCTTTTTAAATTCTTTTATCATAAATATTTTCCTTTGATTACATCATGATATTTTCCTTTGATTACATCATGGTATTTTTTTAGGATGAGGTATATTTTAGGGATTGAAAGAAAATCACTTTCTTTTTAAAAACTCTTTTTTAGGAATATAATGATTTGGTTATCAAGGGCTGATATTGGAAACAAAAAAAAGTACATATGAAAAGTGAGAAGACAAGTTGGCAGCTGATTAAATCAAGAGTGCTCAAATTGGAACCAAGATGGTTGATTGGCCATGATGGTTTGGGGATGCTTTTCAGGATTTTTTTGGATTGAGACCAATAAAAATAAAAAAGGTGAACAAGTAAAGGAATCCAAAAATTATTAATAACCTTATGTTCATTACTTTTTTACACCTTTTTCTATCGGAGTTGCTGCGTCTGCATTCTTCTCTTGTACCAAAAGGACAAAACTCACGCACCATGGCACCACCTTGTGATTTGAATTTTTCAATCAAAGATTGCTCCTATAAAAAAAGTTAATTATTAAGATAGGAAAGAAAAAAATTGTACAACTTGTTTATAATTTTAGGCAAGAAGATAACAAATTACCTTGGCGGTCTTTTGATTTAGAAGATCAAGAATTTCATTTCCAATTTTTTTGTTCTACACAAAATAAAGTTTTTCATTTTTATCGTTTGTAATTAAATAACATAAATTTGTTTTCATAGGAAATAAATTAAATCCACTAATATTAGCTTTATATAGGGAAACTAAATGTTGAGAAAAGATAACCTCAGATTCTCTCATTGTTGGAATTGATAGCAAGCTCTAAAAGAAAAAAAACAAAATAAATTCTGACAAAAAATAACTGAAATATTGACATTTATTAAAAAAAGCTTTTTATCACAACCTTATTTACAAAAAATCATCTATTAAAAAACAAATGTAAAAAAAAATACGGCAATAAGATCCTTTTGATCATCAGCTTCTGGTTTCATATCGCGGGGTTTTTTTGAATCACTAAAAAAATATTTTACTAAATTTTATCTTATTCGTTAAGATAGACAAGTGCATTAAAAACCTCTAACATAACTTTAAAATTGATAAACAAATATTACTCAGACTTATTAAATATAATCAAAAGTGAACAACCATAATTGGTTTTGTAATCACCTGATCAACCTTAACATCTTATTTGTTAAAAATACTAATTGCTAAAAATGTCATATTGCAATTCTTCAATATTACAGAATAAAAATGAGATGAAGCCTCCAACACTGTAGACCAAAACAAATGACAGGTTCAAAGTTCTTGCACTTAAAGTAAAAATGTAAATATTAATCATATCAATTAGAACACTTTAAAATAAAATTGTGAATTTAAAAGATAAAATTTCATTTCTAAAATTATTTTGCTTCCTTAAATCTGATGAAAATAATCAACATTTCTTCTAATGCATCTGCATAAATTTTTACAGGGGTTTTCAACTACTTTTTGCAACATTTATTGTTTATAAAAGTTAGATTTTAATAAGATTATTTATACTGAATTTTGCTATTGTAATGAAATTTGGTGATTTACCTTACAGATTTTGGCAATATATATGTGGTTAGGTAATGCTGACTGATCTGCACAAAAATATAACACATCATGTCAGAGTTGATAACATTATTTTAGTTGTAAAATTAGTGATTAAAATAAGTCATGGGGACCTTATGTAAGTTGTACTCTTTGTACCTCTGAATTGATATAGTAATTGAATCGGAAGGGTAGATCAATATTGTTAAGTTAACTGATGGTATTCCAAGAATGAAAGAATCATGTGGACAAAAGCTATTTCTACTTGACAAATGTTGTAGGTTTCATGAAAATAGTCATTTCTACTTGACAAATGTTGCAGGTTTCATGAAAATAGTTACTCCTACTTGATAAATGTGCAAGAGGTTTCATGAAAAACAATGAGGACTAGAAATCTTAAATGCAAATCAGCTCTGAAACCTGCCCAACTTAACTAAGATATTCCTGTTCCTGCTCGAGCCTTAATGAGATTGAAAGTGATGAAAGAAGTGAATAAACAAACAAGGAAATCACCAATTGATTTGAACAGGCCACCTGAACTTAAGACACTCAAACAGCTTTACTTAATTAGCCAACTAGTTAAATGAGACTTTGTTAAAAAGTTAGAACTGTTGGGTTCCCATCTACAAGAGTGGAACCATTAACACAAGAACAACAATGTTCCATTTTCATGTACGTCATGCCAAACTTCCAACATTTTACTGTTCATATCCCAATTCATTCATAAATCAAAATAATGTCCATGAACTTATGAATGAATTGGGATATGAAGTTCATCCTAATGAATGAAAATTGTTGATTTATTTGAGCAAGAGCAGTTTGAAAGCAGTGTTTCTGAACAATCACAATAAATAATCATTTGCTCTTGATGCACATACAGTTGACTTCAAAGAAAACTATGAAGAAACTATGAAGGTTCCCTTAAAGTTCACCAGATATGAAGATCATAAGCAAAGCATATGTGGAAACTTGAAAATGGTTACTTTCTTTTAGTTGGTATGCAGCTTAGTTATACTTAGCAAATGTTTTTCTTGTGCTTATGAAAAAGTTGGGATAATGCAAATCACATCAAACTTCAAGCATGACCAGTCACATATTTCTTTCCAGGACATTACAGTGTTAAGCATGATCCATTAGGGAACTCTGAGAATTTTTTTTTTCCAATTCATATAAAACCAGGTATTTTGAAAAGAGACTGTTTACTCCTGCTATTGTTGGGAATGCTCAATCAAAGTTGTTATTTTAAACAAGCAAGGCTCAAATTAGATTTTTTTATCTTTAATGTTTTTTCCAATAATCTTAAAATATACAATTGGGATTAAATTGTGATTTAAATTCTTTGTCTATTGACCTGAAATTTGAAAATCAATACCAGAATTGAGTTGAAAAACCATAAAAATGTTGCAAACCAGTTTGTTAAGAGATGTTAACATCAAAACCCTGCAAAACCCAAAATATTTTAATTCAATGCTTACTTTAAATTATAAAAATCTTTTTACTTTTAAGTAGAGAAAAACATATGAAGCAAGTTTTAAGTAAAAACTAGTAGTTTTTTTTTTTCATTTTAATCTGCACTTTTTAAAATTGCATGATAATTGCTTTTTATAATGATATTTTTTACATAATATGCTCCTATTTATGGAATAAATATGGTTACAAAAGGGATTTTTATTTGAAGTGGAATTTTTAGAGGCCCCCTTAAATTTTAGAGAAAATCTTAGGTAAATTGATTAAAAAGGTAAAATGGCAGGTTTTTTAAGAAGAAAAAATATTTAAATGTTTATGTAAAGTTTTAGCTTTTTTTTTTTTTTAAACATTTCAACATTTTTAAGGTAAAAATTTTTAAATATTGAATTAAATTTTCCCATTCTTGGAAACACTATACACCTAATATTAACGAACTTAAACTATTGTTAAATCTCTGAATGACATAAAATAAAAAATGTGCATAATTAGATTATTAACACATTTTTTAAAGAAAGAAAAAAGTTATTGTTTTTAAAACAAAAGAAGTTAAGTTAAGTAAAGAAAAATATAAAGAGTGAAAATAAAGTTAAAAGAAGTTCTTTTAACTTTATTTTCATTAAAAAATTGTTCCAGTAAAAAAAAAAATTTAGCTATTAATAAAGTGATTCCAATAAAATTTCTAATCTAAATAATAATTTTCTGGTTAAGGTCAAGAACTTTCAACCTGCCTGATCCTTTGGACCAAAGTGCCACTAATTATGCTTCTAGTACAAGCTGACATTATTTTTTTTTAGTAGATTAGGTTTGGCCATTTCATCAGCCATATAAAGTCATTATTTAATATGTTTAACAAAATAATTAAAATATCATTTACTCTCTAATAAAATTTTAGTGATGCACTGAACCTAGCTTTTTTGCCTAACACTGAACCCAAACATTAACACATGATTTTTTTCCAAACACAAGTTACTAAAGTTTCATATTTATTTTTAATTCTTTTGGAGAAAATAAGGCAATCATTAAAATAATTATACAAATTATCCAAGTTTAATTATCGTCTAAAATCATATTGATAATCTCAAGTGTTTATGTTGAGAAAAGTAAAAATGTTTTTCAGAGTTTAGAAGTTTTAATTGAAAAAATATAAATAAATTTAAAAAAGACTATTGAAGATAAATATTTTATAGGATGAAAATTTTAAAATACAATTTTTGGTTGAACATTTGCCAAAGTTTGAACAAATTGAACATTTAGCTAAGCAGCAGAAAGATCATCGCACCTATAATACTTTTACAAAATATTAGATAAGAAACAACTCAAAGTTTACTTATCTAATGCATAACAGAGTTTTTCAGCTTCTGTTCTCTCAATACAAGAAAATCTATATAAGAAAAACTACTATTTTCTAGTGTACCTGTTTTCAACCACAGCTACTTTATCAGCATTTGCTAAAAATGAAAATATTTTAATAAGAAAATTTAGTTATTTGTACCAATTGATTTAGTTTAAAAAAATGACAATATTTTAAAATTTTTTCACTGAGATATTTTGATCATTCAGTAATTATTTCAAGGTAAATTTAGAAAATAAGATTATTACCATGTATAAAGTAACAACAAATGACATTATTAACAACTACTACAAAAAACAAGGCACCTGTAGAAAGGTTGCCAAGAACTGCACGCAACTAAAAAACAAACATTTAAAAAAATATGTAGTAAGAACATTTTTTAAAAATATTTAAAAAATAAAAAATAAAATAAAATATTACTTTCAAATATTCACAATCATAAATGGCAATTGATTCTCCTATTCGCTTCACACTAAAAAGATTACAAAATCTGAATTCATTTAAGTTTAATTCAAAAATTCAACAGTAAATTTATCTTCATAAGCTTTGTAAGTGTACTAGATAATAATACTAAAAAAAAAAACAACAGATTTTATAAACCTAATTAAGTTTTGAGCCTCCAATTTTTCAACTACAATCATAATACTTGACCTGTTTACATTTTTTTTCACCTAAAAGAAAAAAAAAATTTATTGCTAATTTTACTTTTTTTTTTTTTTTTTAATGCAATTAAATATATAACAATGCAAACCTTTTCCAAATGCTTTTGCAGGTCTTCAATTGCTAATGGCAACAAAAATTCTTTTTTACTTAATTCTAAAGTTATGTACTTTTCCAACTCAATAATGGCTGCTGTATCTAATTCAACCTTCCCAGGAGCATTTGTTACAACACTTTCATTTTTCTCTTGCTTCTCCTCATCAACTTAAAAATTTTACAAAATTCATAAAAATTGATTTTTAATTCATTTGAACTGTAATTAGATTTTATGTTTAATAAATCAAGTGCACAGGAAAAAACAACAGAGTGATGAATTTCCACTTTTGAGATATTAAATACTTAAGCAAAAGAAATGTTTTACTGAATACATCACAAGATCACACAATTCATCATCAAATCAGTGCTAGATGGCAGTCTTTACTTTAATATTTTTTGTTTTACTGCTAGTTGATGAAGGAAAGATCTTTTGAATCACTCTTTCCCACGATCCATGGAATTGTTTTTCCATTTTTATTATTTATAATAATTTAATTTTAACAAGTTTTAAAGGTAACTTTTGTAAGTAAACTGCAACAAACTTTAATTAACTTAAAAGCAAGCTTTAAATTAATTAAACAAGTCATTCAATTTACTTAAGAAACTACTTTGATTTAAGTTATTAAATTTTACTAAAAGTAAACATGGGGCTAAACAATAGAATGCAATATCAAGATTAGATACATGCAGTTGATAAAAATTGATTTATTATATTTACATATATCTAAAAGACTTTTTTTAAAAGTTAAGGAGTTTAAAGAATCAAAAAATACTTGTTGACATCCACCAAATTGAACTTTCAACTTATTTGCAAAATCAGGACTCTTGTCCAAAATTAAGGTCTTAATTTTATGAAAATTTATGCAATTTTGTATATGACCATTAGTGCTGTCCTAAAGAATTAGATAAATATGCAACTTGTTTTTTTTTAAGCAACAATAGAGCTATTTAGGATATGGATGGCATAGAGAAATTCTCATCAGATTTTCTTCAGGACAGAAAAGCTGTGTTTAAACTTAAAATATCTTTCAAAACAAACAATATTTATCTAATGAGCAACAGTGATAAGTCACAAACTATAAAATGCAACCCAGCCATTTTTTCCTGTATGTTCTTTAAATATCAACTTTAACATTTAGCCTTTAAAAAAAAACAACAAAAAACAAAAGGAGAAAAAAACCTAATTCTTGCTTAACAATTTCTCCTGCAGTAGTGCTCTCCAGCAAAACTTGTCTCTCTTTTCTTTTCTTAGCTAACATCTCACGCAAATTTTCTTGTTTGCGTTTGTGAGCCTGAAGTTTACTCCACGTATCCGACATTTTTAGAGTAATTTACTGCTTAAAGTACTCAAAAAATTATAAATCTTCCTAAAAATATGAATTTTATAGAAAGATTTGAAAAAAAAATTTAAAGCAAACTATAAAATACACAAAAAAAAGATTATAGAGTAATTGGAGTTCAATTAAATATGTAAGAGTAAGAAATTAGAACATATTCTTTTTGTTTATCATGTTGGTGAAACAAAAGATGATAACGATAAAGGATATTAGACTTCAAATATATTAAATATATTACATTTAATTTATTGAACTATTTAGAAATTTTAGAAAAAAAAATGTTTTAAAAAAAAAAGAAGCATATGCTCACTAAAATTCAAAGTTTTTATTTCATTTTTTTGTTTGATATTCAATTTTTTTGTTGTTGCTATGTTCTTCATTTTCATAGCTTTACAAAAAAACCTTGTGAAACAGGACCCCTTGTAGTTAGATGGTTCAATCTAGACATTATTACCTTTGGACTCTTCATATTACCAGCCATAAAAGCCACACCAAAGGACTCTGTTGTATGAGCAAGATGAAAGTCAACAAAACAATCACTACCTTCATTAACAAATTTAGCTACAATTAGTCCACAAAGTCGCAGCTGCGAACTACTTATAAATTGGGAATTAACAAATTCATCTAGTAGAAAATCATTATAATTCAAAATCTCATTACTCATAGAATAATCTGCAGCTCTTTTTGCCAAATTTGTTTGTACAAGTAATTCACCACAACCAGATGTACAACTACCAACAAATATAGAAGGCGAATATTGAAATGCCCAACAACCTGCACCATATTGTGCAACATGACCTAATCTTCCAGGCTTCTTAAAGGCTATACCACCACTTGAAATAGCTGATGCCATTTCACCATTAGTATCAATACATATTACACCTATAGTATTTAACCTTTCACTAATTTGTTTTTCTTTTAGACATTCATCAACTTCTTTTTCATCTTTAAATTCAAGTGACAATTTTTGTTTTTTTGAAGAAAACAAAACTTGCAAGCTGTCTTTAGAATTCTCTCCAATTTGAGAATTACCATCTGAAATCACTTCATTCGATTTTTTTTTTAAATGTGTCACAGTCTGTACTCTTTTTTGATAACTTAAAAAATCTTCCCAAGCTTTCTTTGATCTCAAGCTTTTGTTTTTCACCAACTTCAAGCCTAATTCTCTTGCTTTTACTTTAGTTCCTTTGCCAGCCAAAATCATTGGGGGACAAAGTCCTAATTCATGCTCTTCAGACTGATTGTTTAACAATATTTTTGCTAACTGAACTGGATTCATCAGGTTTTTAACACATACAACAGCAGCAAACCTTTTTGTTTTACTTTCCATAATACCTGCTTCACACTCAATGCTACCATCTTGGCAAATATTAGAGCCATAGCCAGCATTTGTAAGATCACTATCTTCAAGAAAACTGCAGACCTTTTCAACAATATCAGTGCAAATATAGTTTTTCTTTAAGAGCCTTTTTCCTAGCTTACAAGCATTTTTACAGAGGTTAGTGTAAAGTGTTTCATTGGTTATACTATGGTAACCAGCACCAATATGTAAGCAAATAAAACCAGAGCAACTGTTAGTTTGAGCCATATTTAGCTTAAAGACAAAGAAAAGTAAGAGTTGAGGAAATCTTTGAAAATTTAACATACACATACCTCTGAAGTTGTAGAAACACAGTAAATAAAAGTTATTTAGTGCATTTCTACAACTTAAGAGATTTTTTAAATCTTTTTTTAATGAATAGTTCAAGTTTAAAAATCAAGAATTAAAAAGAAACAGTAATAAATATTTCTTAGTAATAATATCTCACTACTGAGATAAAAAAAGTAAAAAAAAAAAATTCACAGGATATCAAAAATTTCTCATAAATTTTTCAAATAAATTTCAGATCTATCTTTTTAAATGTTTACAAATACGGATTTTTAAGAAAAATTATATATAAGGTAGCTGATATAAATAAAAGATAATATGTTCAATGGTTTAACTTTTGAACTTATACTATCTTTTGTTAAGGGGATTATCTGCAGATTTCTGCCATTCTTTCCACAGTATTTGCTTTAACTGTGATAAACGTAATCCAGGATTCTCCTCCTTAATTCTTGCTAATTCTCGATCAGCAAACTCATTGTATGCTGCTTTCAACCTCTTCTCAGGATGGAGATCAACAGAGCCTTCTGAGTCCAATGTGAGTGCAGCAACAGCTTCATCAATATTTCGGGCTTCAACAATACCTGAATTAAAAATTCTTAATTAGATGTCAATAAACTACTTATGTAAAATGCTTAAAATGCAACTAAAAAAACTTGTTAAAAAAAAAGAGCAAAACTTTTAAAAGGTTTGCATTTGCAAATTTCATTTCAAATGTCATTTAAAATTGATTGATAATACATATTAAAAAAATGATACTTCTAATGAAAATAGTTTGATGTATTTGAGTGATTGAATTAAGTAATTTATCCAATACTTAACTTTACATAAGATAAAGCAACGGTTGTATAACTATATTGAAAAATCTTTTACATGCTTAAAATAAAAACGAGAAGCAAGACCAAACCTTCCTCTTCAAGCATTTGTGCCATTTTTCTATTGGGATTTTCAGCTTCCATTTCAGGATTTTGTGTGATACGTTTTTTTTGCAACTCTAACTGCTTTGACAACTCTTCATTTTGCTTTTTCTCCTTCTCCTTTTGCTTATCAATTTCAGAGCGAGTTACTTTTTTTGGTCCAACTATAAAAAGACAACCTTTTTAGAAATAATATTTTGAGTTTTTAGTGTTAAAAAAAACCTTTTCTTTACAGCTTCTATTTATTGGGTTTATTCTATTTTAAAACTTGTAATAAATTCAAGTTAAAATAAATAATTGTTTATAATGACATTGTTAGTAAAGTGCAAAAGGAAGAAATTCAATTTTGTAAACCCAGTTGTACATAAGAATATAGTCTTATTAAAAATAAATAAATAATAGTTAAGATGACTGGTGAAATAAAGCAAACAGTTTTACTTTATAAACTCAGTCTATGCTTCAGATTAGCATTTTATGCTATATATTTTTTCATAAATTTTTAAAAAATTACGATAAATTAGCTCTCATGTCCTATTCTTACAATACTGTCATAAGAACTTATTATCTTATCAAATGAAAAACTAATCTGAAACTGCATTGATTTTTTGTGCCCTTTATTCTATGTGCATTTGTTGTGCACATTTCTCACTGATAGTTTTGTTGGGTTATAAAAATTTAATAACAGGATTCTCACTGATACTTTTGTTGGGAGATTAAAATTTAATAACAGGATTTTTACATTTGTTTTCCTACCTCTAGCAACAACAATAGAAAACTATTTAACAATAGAAATAATTTTTAAAAGTACCAGGAGCTACTTTTGTAGACTTGGCCAACTTTGATTCTTCTTCTTCAAGCAGCTTTTTTGCTTCTAGCTTTCTGGCTAATGTTTCCTGTTTTTTTTGAGTGACGCTCTCCTGTAACAAAATGGAAGGTTCTACAGCACACATATATATAAAAGCAAAATGTAACATCAAATTATTTGTTAGACATTCAAAATACAATTTTTTAAATTTACAATTGCTAAATAAATTGCTTAACATGACACTTTTCTCATCTAATAATGAATAATGAATAAGTATCAGTCATTTGAAATAAATAAAACTTACAATAATTTATATATTTAGATATTCCATTAAAAAACTTCCCATAACAACATAACATACCTTTAATAATCTTTTTTCTTGAATTTATTGTGCAAAAAAATTGTGCCATTAAATTAAAATAAAGTTTACCAAACTTTCAATGTTTTTATATAAGTTAAATTATGCTAAAGCTTTTAATTAAAAAGTTGATTTGAACTATTTGGGTGCACTATAATAGTTTTTGCATACTGCAACTACAGTTTATAACTGCACTTTATAACTGCACTTTATAACTGCAACTTTATAACTGCAACTTTATAACTGCAACTTTATAACTACACTTTATAACTGCAAATAGAACAAATAATAGAATATATAAGCTCATTACAACATCTTTAAATCCAAAACTTTGATTTTACAGCAGCTTTAGACATCAATCAGATTTAAATTATCAACAAAAATAAATGTAAGAACAATAATTCTTTTCAAAGTAAAATAACAAATTAATAAAAAATTAATTTTTTTTTGAAGCAAAAAACATTTAAAAAAATTTCCTTAAGTTCAGCAAAAATAATTAACTTTTATGACAATAATACAGTAAAATGTGTTAAATTATAAAGTTATTTTATTGTTGAGACAAGGAAACCGTAGTAACATTTGAACAAATGTTCTAGATATGGTTTTACAGTGTTTTGCTAAATTATATTTGTTGTATGCAAAAAATCTCTTGCTAACATAAAAAAACAATTTTTGTGTGTAACTCTAGTAAGCTAACTTAATTACAGAATTCCACTAAAACACTTTTTTGACAGGCTTTTATATTTAGATATATTTAGATATGTTTTACATCCTGTTGCTGCTCATAAGATTTCTCTGATAAAACATTACTTTCCTAGTTTAACATCAGAAAACAGATTTTAAAAATAAGAATATAAGTTAATAAAACAAAATTAAAACCACAAATTAAATATTTTTCACTGTGAAACTTCTTCATTTGTAATTTGCTTTATAAAGGCACAAAGATATTCTTCAGCTATTTTATATTCTATTACTAACATAGCTTTATGCTGATTTTTATGAAGAGTAAAGGTAAACAAAGATAAAGCAGAGTAAGATAAAGCAGAGTAAGATAAAGCAGAGTAAGATAAAGCAGAGTAAGATAAAGCAGAGTAAGATAAAGCAGAGTAAGAGTAAATTGTAACTGCATAAAACATAAAAATTTTGGTACTTATGTAGCCTATTATAAATATAAATATTAATATATTAACCTTTTCATTTGTAATATAAATTCCAAGGGAACTTCTTGAAAACAAAAAAATTTTACTTTTAAGAAAAAAAAAAAACCTTTTTAAGCAACTTTCTTTCTTGTAACTTGTCATTGTCTGCCCATTTTGCATCTTCTATAGCACGTTGCTTAGCTTCTTGTTCATTCTTCTTCTTTTCAGCTTTTCGTTCTTGAGCTTCCACAGATTTCGTATTTACTCCCCACCCAGAACTTTTCTTGGGCATATCAAGCACCAACAAAGACAGAAACTTGAGTTAAAAATCAACTGGTATTTAGGGTTAATTATGTAATATTCTTAAAATATACAATGGCTCTTGAAGTATATTTTTTAAAAAAATGTTATCTTTAAGATTAAAAAGCATCATTTTTTTAAAATAAAATCTTTGATATTCCCACAAATGACTGCTGTGATTGCTCACTTAAAAGAACAAAAAATACATATATAATTAGAATTAAAAAAACAACAACAACAAGAATATAGGAAAATCAATTTTACTTCAAAATACTTAGAAGTTGCATAAAGAAAAAGTACAGAAAATATTTCTAATTATTTTGACAAATTATTTCCAAAAGCCATAATAATTATGTATAATATAAAACTACAATTAACACAGAATAAAAACAAACATTTATGAGAGTTAAAAAAGAAGAAAAGTGAAACAAAAAATAAACTTTTGAAGATACCTTGCAATAGATAAAAAGTGCGGAGATTCTTTTGTAATGACAAACATAAGTCACAAAACTCATTAAAATTTAGCCAAAACCTTTTCAAATACATAGAAGAACATCAAAAAAATATCAAAAGTGCAAATAAACCAATTAAAATATTTAAAATATTTAAGGCCTCGAATTGAAGAGAAGATTTCTCCGCTTATAAGATAAAAAAAAAAAACACTAAAAAAAGGAAGAAAAAGGAATATAAAACTATTTTCAAACAAGAATGCAGAATAAGGAAGCCTGTAATGTCAGACTATGATTAGACTTTTTTAAAGAAAGGATATCTGACTCTTGGTAAGAGAAATATCACTTTAATCAACTCTATAATGGAACTACTACTTCTACATAGTTTTGCGGGAAGAACCCAATTTGTCCATTCAGACGCCCTTCAAGCCAATTTTCATCAATTCGACTTGTCAGTTCAATCATATCACCTTCTTGAAAACCAAGCTCTCCTTCGTTTTCTGTAATTAAGACAAAATCTATTGTTTAAAAAACTCTTAATGATTATTCTAATTATTCTAATTAACTATACTTTCAGGTTTATTTTATCTTAAAACTTTAACCTATAAAAAAATTACTTTAAATGAGCCTAACTTTTTGAAACTATGAAAATGGTAGCTGATGTAACATCACTTAAATAAAAGCTTTAAATTACCAACACTTAAACTAACCTGGTTCGAAATCATACAATGCTCGACAGCATGGAGTCTTGGACTTAACATTGGGAGCAACAGCAGCAGATCTTTGTGGAGCAGTGGGTGTTGGAAGAGGTGAGTTCTTTTCAATCACATCATAAGCATTTAAACTACCACTATCATCAAATTTGGGACGAGAAATAAAGACACGATCCTCTTTTGGACGGCTAGCTGCTTCAGATAAGCTATTAAAACAGATGGGATTAGCAGAAATAAATCTAAACTTTTAAAAATATTAATTCTAGCAATAATTTAAATATATTCATTATCAATATTTAATTTTTTTGTATCATAAGCTAGCGAAAAATTCTTATAATGAATTACTATTTGTATTAAGAGAATACCTATTATTTGATGTTTTTTATTAAGTCTATCTAAAGTCCACAAATCTCCAGGATAATAATAAATAATAATAAATAATAATAATAATAATAATAATAAAAATAATGAATAAAAAAAAAAGAAAAAAATAATTCACTGAATTTCTAAACTTATAAAATAAAAACCTTACTTATCTGCAAGCTTCTTAACTAAACTTTCCATTAGCTCAGCACATTGGCGGTGATAGTCCCGAACAGCTTCAGCAAAAGCATGTATTTGACCTATGTGTTCAACCTGACATTCAAGCAAAAGTCAGAATGATATTTATAAAGTGTTAGACAATTTATGAAGTTCTTGTTGAATTTTATATATTGTAGAGCATTATAAGAAGCCCAAAAATATTAAACAAATTTAATAAAATAATACAAAAAAAATAAAAGGAAAAAAAATTACAGTATTCACATAATTAATATCAAAGAAAAATTTTGTAATATAATACTTTACTTACATCACTATCTATAAAGTTCATCATGCTGTTATAACACAAATCTTTTGATTCAGAGAATTTTTCTTCTGCTATATTTAACTCTTCTTCTGGAACTAGAAAAGTCACATTGGCATCAATAAAACAGAGAATTAAAAGTAATTGTAAATTCTAGGTACATCTTTAAAAACTAAAACCACGGTGTATTTAATTCTGGGAAATTCTTGGACCAATTAAAAAAATCATGACAACAGTGTGATCACTCAGTACTTTTTTTAAGCCATTGATTACTAATTTTTAACTCCATAACAAACATTTAAAATTATTATACTCTTCCTATTATGAAATAAAATATGTAGGTAAACTTAATAAAATATGCAGGTAAACTTAATGTCTCGATTCATCTTTATAGATATAAAGATAGTAGATACTATTGGTGTATGTTTTAAAATTGACCATAAGTTTTTTAGAAAACAACTTTGTTAAACAACAGTTTCAAACATTGGAGTTTAAAATAACAATAATAATATAACCATCATTTAAGTAACAATAATATAAGCATCATTTAAGAAACAAATTTATTGGAAATATTACCTCCTACCAGCATTCAGACAAACATTAAGAAAAAGAGAATATTTACACAAAAATTGAAATGATTTAGTTGAGTCGGCAAAAAATAAAAAAGGATGACAAAAACAAAGATTTTAGAATTCTACTTTGAAATATAAACCACAAAGAATAATTATCCAACTATCAATAAAAAACAATTACCTCAAAGCTCAACTAAATTGTAAAGGTTTTACCTCCTGGTTAAAGAATTCAATACATTTCACCTTTTTTTTTTTCCCTCCTGGTTGATGATTTAATTTCAATACTCTGCAAATGAGAGATTTTGAATGAAAGAGACTCTGTGAATGAGAGAGGCTGCCAGGTTTAATGTCACAGTGTATATTGATCATTAAAAACATTTTTGAATTTAAAAACCTTATGTTAAAGCTTAAAAAAATTTTTTTTAATGTGCCATCATAAAGCAAGCTTAAATCTCTGTAGACACTGATGTGTTTTTATACATTATTATTTAAAAAACTATATTACTACTGTTTATATATAAACATAAATTGTAATGAAGCAATTTTATTTACAAAATTGTATTTTAAAATCACTTTTTAAGGTCAAATGGAAAATGCTAACTAGGTATTACAAAATGCTTTTCAATGTAAGCACAGGATTAGGTCTAAGACTGCTATAAAGCCTAACATTTTTGGCAATTTGAAGGATCTTGAGGAATCCGTTGAAGGATCTTGAGGAATCCATTGAAGGATCTTGAGGAACCACATTTTTATCATGTAGAAAAGATAACTTATTAATCACAACTACTTTTAGAATGTTTATACATTTTATATGGATACATTATTTATATAGAGACCCTTCAAGATTTTTAAAGTAGCGTGGTAGAATTTATAATGGCTACACATATAACTACAACATGCATTTCATATATTATCTATATGTAATGCAAGTTCTACAATAAATATTGTAAAGCTACTGTGTAAAAATTAGTAGTTACACTATCTTCTTTTAAAAAAATGAAGTTTACAATTGACAAATATATAATTTAGAATTTATTTTATCTAGTTTGTGTACATAAATACATTACACAAACACATGTGTTTGTGTAATGTACATAAATATAATCCGATGTTCATGCTTTAACTCTAAATTTCCAATTCAGACATGCTTCAACAAGATGTTGAAAGTGAAGAATATTTTTTGGTGCTTAAAAAAATAATGATGATTATTTATATACTTAAATATATTTACAGATAGATTTCCTCAACAGTGAAGAGAGAAACTTTTCAAAGGATCTTCTTGTATGTGTTCAAGAGACATCATTTTTCATACTGGATATGATAAATCAACATGATCTTCATTCTGCATTTGTACAAAATTCTATTGAAGGGGGAGGATCCTTTTTGAAAGTTATAAACAACATCTTTGATGCCAATAAATGTACAAAGTCTGTAATTTATATGAATTCTGGTGTTCAGGATTGTCTAACTCTTGCAAAAGCTGATGGTATTTCTAAATTAAACCATAACTTAAGAATAGTATTAGAAAAACTTAATTTGCAAGATGTCATGTTTTTTTGCAGCATTTGACTTAAAGTGCACCAATACTTTGTTTGATCATGCTGTAAAAAATAACATGTATTTTTAAATTTTTAGTTTATTTTAGAAATGAGAGACTTAAATTTGTCAATTGAACATGTTTGTTTATATTTAGAGGAAAAACGTCTTAATGATTTAAGAGAAAAAATTGTTCGTTAGATAAGCATTTTGAGTTTCTAATTGTTTAAGTATTTAGCAATAATTATGAAATTATTTATAGCAAGTTATTGAGTAAAGTTTTTTTTTAAATTTTTTTGTATTTAGTAAATAATTTTTTTTGAAATAGCCTCAAGATTTGTGTTTTACTTGTTGTATATATGTTATGCAAAAGTATTTGCTGCAATAAAATTTACAACATTTGCATATCATGTATGAATATACAACTGTTTTTTTCCAGAGTGTAATATTTTTATTACATTCTGCTGTCCTGCCAAATATAAATCTGTTAAATGTTTGTATCTCCAAATGTCCATAAGCACAGTTTCATTTTCAATGCAGCTCAAATACCAACAATATATTTTTGTCTGATAATTTTATTAAACAATGGAAAATGAAATTTTAGCAGAGCATGTTAATTTTAAAACTACAGCAGAGATTATTATTGATGCTATTACTGATGAATGTAGCAGTCAAGTAACCAGTAGTTTGCATTCTAATTTAGATGTAGGAAATGAAGTTAAATCTTTGCTGACATATTTTAGTCATAGCTTTTATATGCTAATAAAGTAACTTGGGGAAAACTTTGTATATAGTATTTTGAATCAAATTGATTTGTTTCTAGTTTTATCTGTGGTTGATTCCAACAAAAAGGTCATTTCATTTTATAAGTTAAATTTAAGTATTGTTTTGCCAGTTGAATAAAATTACACCACATGTATGAATATATATGTGAAAATGGTTTAAAAACAACAAATGATGAATCCTTTTCAATGTGAAACAGTTTTACCAAAAAAATGCTAAAACAGTTGAAAATGAGCTTTTCTGGAATTGAATAAAAAGAAAACTTGAAAAAGAGGAAAAGTCTAGTAACACAGATTTACTAAGTTTGTATTCAGACAATTTCAATTGCAAACCACCATGTCATTTTTAAAGGTAAGAATGCATTGAGAATTCATTTATATTGTGATGAATGAGGTTTGTAATCCGATTGGTGCTCATCGTTCAGTACATTAACTCTGTGCATATTACTGATACTCATACTCTATTCATCACACATAAGCTCTCAGCATTTTTACTGATACTCATACTCTATTCATTAGCACAATTAATTCTTCGCGGACAACATTGAAGAACAATATCACAACTTTAGAATGTAAATTTATCTAATCTTGTGAAAGAAAAATTTATTAAGAAATATAAACCATAGCAGCACGCTTTAAGACTTTTAATTCATGATATCATGCATCTTTGCCTTTAATTTTATTTTTAATATAAAATACCTTATTCCATTGAAACACACCTTATTCTCTTTTGAACACATCATATTTGGTATTTCAAATAAAGAAATCCAAATTACAATTCACAGAATGACGAATCTTTTGTATGAAGTTGTCATTGTTTGAACTTTGTATGAAGAAAGTCTGACATTGTTTCGTGTTTAACTTTTTTTTATATCATACTGATTTTTTTAGTCTTTCATTTAACAACTAGTAACTGATAACTGATGAAAAATACACTGATAATACTAATAAAACAAGACAAATAATAATAAAAAAGATGGCTACGCAACAACAATTTAATCAAATCTTACAACACCCTGATTCTCATATTCTCACACAAATATACACAAACACATGTGTTTATGTGTACCAGAGAGTTTTCTCTTTCTCTATCTCTTTTTTTTAACCACAGAACACCCACCAGAAGAAGCTTGCAGATAAGTAAGGTTTTTATTTTATAAGTTTAGAAATTCAGTGAATTATTATTTTCTTTTTTTTTTAATTTTTGTAATTTTGTAACAACTTTATCTTAGTTTTGTTTTGCATTTCATAGCTGATGAAGCCACAAGATATGAGACTTTAGGTACTATACATAGTTGTAATTTCTTCATTATATATTGCTCTATTTATACATAGCGTTAAGCATTCTTACATGAGCATGAGATTTTGTATTTCAAAATAATACAACTCAAAAAAAACAATATATATACAGTACTGTGAATAATTCTTTAAAAAACCCTCATTGGTTCTTCATAGAACCATTTATCTTTAGAGTCTATAAATCTTCATTAAATTGAAATAAAACTTCAACAAGTGGAGCTTTTCAAATTTATTAGCTTCAGTTTTCATAATATATAAACAGCTTTTTGTAATATATAAAAAACTATTTTTGTGTATTATGAAAGCCAGTTTTTATGCAACTCTTGACAATTTTTATTTTGTAAGATAACACTAAGGCTTAAATTAAACTTTATTCAAATGAAATTTTTATGGGAGTATTTAAGTAGGATTAGAAGCAGTAAATTTCTTGCTAGAACTTCTTGCTAGTAATCACAATTTTTACTACCATTCTCTCATTCCTGGGTGTTATTTTCAATCTCATTTGCTTTGTCTCTGAACACACAATGGGAGGCCATTTTTCAATATGTCTTGGATTTGCTTTAGAGTGTGTCTTGATATATTACATTTTCTGAATTTTCATGGATTCAAAAATGTTTAAAATAGTTAATGGTGGATTAGGAAAAAATTTAAACCACTTTTTACTAGATAAAATAATATTTTTATGATTTAATTTCTTCTTTTCAACTCAAATAAAATCATACCACAACAAGGATTAGAATCTTATTAGCTGTTTATACTCAAGACTTGGTTTTTTTTTTTTTAATTTAAGGGCAATTTTACTATTTATAGCATTTGTGATGAGCAGAAACAGCAAAAGCAAAAAACCAAAAAAAAAAAAAAAAAAGAAAGAAACTTAACCTTTGGTTCCTTTGCTCTTTTTGTAATCATAATCTAAACGACGACTTTCTAATTTTTTTCGATGATGCTAAAATAGATAATAAACTTCCTATTATCAGATTATGTCAAGAGAAATTCTACATGAGCACAGCATTTTTGATAAAGATTTCTAAAATTTAAGCATATCAATATGCCTGTATTTAACAAAAACCAAAACACAAAAATGCTTGAAATCAACATTCAAAACATGATACAATCCAATTTAGTACAAATAAAAAACATGGCCATCTTTTGAAAATTTTATAATGTTATTTAAACAAATTTAATTTGATAATCAAAATTATCATATTTGTACTTTGAAACTGGATAATACATTCAATTCAAAACATTTTTATGTTTAAATTCCCATAAATTGAAATATATGAAACATAGCTCAAACAAAAGGCACTAAAACTGTTGAAATTATTTTATACATGCTACATAAATGTGCAGATATAACAAGCTTTACAGAGTGGCTTCAGAGAAAGTTAATAATTTCTTACATTTATTTCCTTCAAATCTTTTTGTTGCAATTGGAAGAGGGGATCCAAAAAATTTTGCTTAACACTAAACTCCTAAAAAAAAAAAACTATGTAAAAAGTTTGATGAAAAAGTGAAAATATTGATTTAAATTAAGTCAAAACATTTTGTGTTATTGATTTTTCACCATTTCCATGAATAAAAAAAAAGAAGGTATTTGTATGTGAACTCAAGAAAAAACCATTAAGTAAAATTTTTTTTCCGCTTGAAGTTTCATTATTCATTATATTTAATACAATAGGATAATGATCATAATAAGATATTTAATATATAAAAAATTCTATTAAAAATTAACACAATTGCATAATATAAATATAAAAAAAAAGATGAAGATTCTTAGAGTGATAAATAGTTAAGCTAACCAAAGAATCCTTGATTTCAGCCATTTGAGTAAAAGTGTTGCCACAGGCCAAAAGTGATTGTGCTATAAAAACGTGGTAAAACTTTAAATATAAACAACAAAAAAGTAGAAAATATGAACACATTTTTATTATAGGCAGTGGGATAAGGCTAAATAAAATGGTTCAATCAGGATTAAGTAACTCTCTGTGTAATAGAGGTTCTGTAGGACATAACTTATTTATAAAGTTAAAAATACTTATATAGAAAAACATTTTCATTGGAATAACTTACAGTAAGGAAGCTCATCATTTAATTCATTGCCAGCTTTTGAAAAAACATCAGCAAGAGTTTGCTCAACTTGTGGATACTTGGCAGACTTTGTTTGACCACGAGCTTTTTGATATGATGCCTGGACAGCAAGCTTCGTACGAGCACCTAAATGTTTAAGAATTTTTTTAAAATTTAATTTGATATGCAAACCACATACAAATGTAAAGAATAAACTAAAAGAACATGTATTAATACAAAGGTAAAAAAATTATAAGGTAAAAAAATTATAAGGTAAAAAAATTATAAGTTAAAAAAATTATAGATATTAAAACAACAATGATTTGTGATTCAAAGGATTTACAAAATGAACTTAGCTTGATAAGGCTCAATTTATTAAACAAGATTAAAGCAAAACAACTTTTTAATAAATTACTTGACACATTTTTCCTTACTTGGATTGGGTTGCAGATATTCTCTGGACTTACTATGAAGGTCCTCCACAGTGCGTGTTACAATATCTATTTTCTAAATAAAATTTTAGAAAGAATTTTCATAATTGATTGAAATACAAGCAAACCACAATTACTGCTGTTTTTTTAGAACCTACATAAAGATTAAATCAAATAAATACATAAAAATAAGTAAAGCACAAATACAAGCATGTATATACAGGAAGTTACTTTTCAAAAGGTCAAAAGGTGTTTTTGTACATATTTTAAGCCACCACCTTTCTGTTCCCAAAATTCACTCTTGATCAAACATGCTTTTTTGAAGTTTTTTCTGAAGAAGGAGATTTAAACAAAATGATCTGACAATCTGTATGCTTATCAACTTTGTTTTCACTATCATACATTGTCTCAAATTTAATGACTGATACATACACTCATATGTATCAGTAACTTCATTAACTAACTCAAGCCTTTCATTGACAACTTGATTTTGAACTTTTTTGTTCTAATTAGAAGAATTATTTCTATAAAATCTGTAGCAATATCTTTGATGCAGGTTTTGGTGCAATATTTACAATGACATCAACAGTGACTTTTGTTTTTTTTTTACAGGATTTTATACAAAAATTCAATTATTCAAAATATTTTGAAAGTATTTGAGCAATTTAAAAGAAATTTAAAAAAAAGACCAGGAATAACAGAGAAAGAATCTTTTACATGTTAAGTCTATACTCATACCAACTTTGATAATAACTAAATTAAAACTTACAAAGCAATTTTACTCTAACAATTTTAGTTTAAATTTTAAGTAAACTAAGCTAAAAGGAGTTTATAACTGATCATAATTTAAAAGTATGAGCACCAAGTCAAACATGTTATCTGCACAGACAAGATGGAACCATAAAATGTAAAAGAAGAAATATAATTGAATGGAAAAGTTAGAGGATAGTTTATCTAAAAAAAAAAAAACTCAGTTAGGCACAATGCGCTATAATACTTTGTTAGACAAAGCAAATCATGAATATTAGAAGCTGTAAGTATGATAATAAATATGTGGAGCTGTTTTAAATGAGTTAACATTTCTAACCCTTTTTTTATTACATAGAGATTTTATTACATAGAGGTTTATTACATAAATATACTTTATTTGAACTAATATGGTTTTGAAAACCATCAAATTAAATTTTATACAACTTTTAACAATTTTGAAACACGCTCATACACGACTTTTAGCAATGCCAAAGCTTCGACTTCAACACACATTGACCTCAATTGTTTTATCTCTATTGATATATGGTTTTAAAATATTGAATGGTTGATTTCATCAATTGAAAGAACTGTAAAAAATTTATCTTAAAAAATCATTTATTTTTTTACTTTCTTTGTGAAGTTATTGGAATTTTTTGAAATTATATTGATACAGTGAGTCCAAAAGTTATTAGCCCACCTTTGCATAGGTTTTTTATCTTTGCTGTCATATAAGAATTATAGGAGAAAATCACTGATTGTTAGTATTATTGTGTGGTCTGTTATCATCAGCATATATACTACAAGTTTCAGCTTTTTTAATCATTTTTATTCTTGTTTTATTGACAAACAGTATAAGTTTGTTCAAATATCATATACAAAAATTATTGGCTCAGAGGAAAGTAAAAAATTTTTTGTTCATCTCGAAACAAGTATTTCATCAAATCTAGTGTCAGGTAACCTTTGATTTTGATGCATTCTTGTAATCTACTTGGTACTGAATCATTAAGTTTTTGAACAACAGAAAACTTGATGTTATTTCATTTGTTCTTCAAGAGCTCATGGATATTCTTCGGCTTGTGTTTCTTCATCCTCCATCCCATAGATGTTTTATGGGATTTAGATTGAGTGATAATTAAGGCTGATCTAATGTTTGAATATTGTTTTGCTGGAGCCAATCCTTGACTAGATCTGTAAGTATGCTTGGGAACAATGTTATAGACAAATAAAAATTCTTGTCCGAAATTAAATTGATGAATTGTTGTCCGAAATTAAATTGATGAATTGTTGTCCGAAATTAAATTGATGAATTCGGATTGATGGTAACAGATAATGCTGCCCTAAGATATTACAATAATAAAATTAATCCATTGTATGGTCAAAAATATATAATTTGCCAACTCCAATTTATGTGAAACAACCCCAAGCAGTAACAGAACCCATACCATGTTAGACTGTAGCCACTGTACAATGTGGTTCAAACTCTTCTTTGGGTGTTCTCTATACCATTACTTTTCCATCAGACCTGAACAGATTAAATTTCAATTCATCACACCAAATGGGAGTTTCCCAAAGCTTAATTGGCTTGTTCAATATTGTTTTGGCATACTTCAGACATTTACCTCAATTGACCTTGTTGACTATATATTACAAATAAATTTTTAAAAATATCAATTTCTAACCAGTATTTCAAGAGATATTTTTTCATTATTAATGGGACAAGGCATTATATACTAACATAAAAATAATCTGGATTTTTTTAGAACTTCAAGTCCTTTATCTTTATTTGCATATGTAAAAATATCATTTTTTTAATACTAAAGGTAGCATTAAACCACCTTCAGCATTAAAACCATTCAATATTGGATCATACTTTTAATGCTCAGCTAAAAAAAATTACTTTTATTTTTTTAAAATCAGTATTTAGAAAAAAGGTAAAAGAAGACTATTTGAAAAAAATTGCACAGTGAATGAAAACTTAAGAAATGTCTTTCCAACTAACAAATTAAACTTAAACAAAAAATTCAAAAAATCTTAAATTTAAAAACATTTGGTTTTACTTTTATAATTGCTTGTTATTATCTTATAAAAGTAAAAATAAGGAAGAACTTAGATAAATATATTCTTAGCAACATATCATAAATAACATTAGAAAAGAGTGTTAACAAACAATGTTTATGGATTGTTTACTTTTAATTACAGTAGTAGTAGAAGATTCCTATAAGTCCTGTCAACCTATGCTGTTATATAAATAGTAGAATAAAACAACAGACTTAAATTGTAAATAAATATGTTGTAAGCATATGCACCCTGTGCATTACTTTCTCGTTAACAGGTTAGATAAAAAATTATCTATCATAAAAAAAATTACTTCGTATTTGATTTGATAACAATCAAAAAAGTGTATTTTCTAAAAGTTTTTTAAAAACTTGAAATCTATTTATTGACTATTAATGTAGTTTACCCTTTCTAATTCCTTAAATTCTTCTTCAAGCTGGGAACCTTTGCTTCCTGCTACTTTTTCACTCAAAAACTAAAAAATTTAATTGTATATTTATTATATATTGATTCCAGTTTTAAGAATGCTGATTTAAAGCAGAAATAAAGAAGTGCAAAAAAGAAAAACATTCACCTGACTTGTTTTATTAAACTGTTTTTTTAGCCCTGCCAGAGACATCTTTCAGTTTCTAATATACATACAAGGTGTATCAATGCTTTTAAAACTTATGTATGTTAACATATACTTATTGCTAGTTTATTAATAGGAGTCAAAATAACAAGGTTTTAGAAAATGCCAGTCAGTCTTATTAAATTCCACCGAAATGGATAAAAGAACATTAAGTAGTATATTGAATCAATCCTTTTCCTATGGTTATTCAATTATGACGCTTCTATTACTTAGTTATTATATAAATATATGTAATGTATTAAGGTAGAAATACAGTATTCTAAATTTATTATCAGGTCAATAGATGAGCCATACTTCTTAATCTTTGGACAAAAAAAAACACTGTTTCTAAAGACTATTATTGTACTGGATGGTTTGAAATCTAGGAACTTCAAAGATAACAATTTAAGTGAAAATACAGTATAATTTAAACACATTTTAAACACAGAATATCTTTAAAATGTAAGGTGTTCCATTTGCCATATTTACATGCTGTTGAATTGCATACGACTTTTAAAACTTAATTATAGTAAATAGATTGATCTACAGCAGTATCTTTACGTTTATTAATCTAGATTACTTCATTTGAAACGGTTCGTTTTACTGCGGCTCATTTATATTCACTATAAATTTCTTCGCCTAGCTAAGTTTTTAGATGGGTTCGATTGATAATTTAGATAAGCCACTTAATAAATTGCAGAACGCAGATTTGTAATAGTGAGAAGTTATCCAAGGGGGCAGGTTACTTTTTAGCGAGTTTTCTTATTTGCGTAATACGGCAATAATGTATTTCTATCAAAACGACTTACTTTCAACACTTAACTCTTTTATAAATAGTTTGTTTCATAATTGTTTAACAACTATTTTCGTTTCAAAGAATCTCAAGATTAATTATAACAAAAAACTATTTTCAAACTTCTTGTGAGAATGACAGTTCTAATAAACATTTCTTGAAAAATTTTTGCAAACAGGTTTCATTAAATCTTCAATTCTAAGGTAAATTTAGTATTATCTTTTTTACAACAAGAATAATTCTTCGGTTTTTAAATAGTATCTTAAACGCAAGCACGCCGAGTTTTCTCATCTGTTCTGTATTATTCAATATTCAGAGATTTATTCAATGGAAAACATTTTTCCTCATTAATACAAAACAGTTCGGTATTTCTTTTGAAAAAATTTTTAAAAGCGTATTAAAAAACCACGATCAGTTTATTTTTTTTTTTACAGGACAAGATTAGCTTTACACCCTTCAAATTTTTAAAATATTGTAACAAAACTAAATTTATGTCGATCTCATATTCATAATATTCATGACAGAACTTTTTTTTTTTGTATCGACACATGTTCATTAGCAGAAATGTTTACTAAAATAAATAATCAACATCAATAAATACTTCACTTCACCTGGCTATTTAACTTGAGGAGTGTTTAATAACGATCTTTTTCATTTAATTATTAACTTTCTTACACTGGTTTTGTTTTAAATCATTTTTACTGACTACCATTTTGAACCTATTGTTTTGTCACATGTTTATTTACAAAGAATCTAAATAAGCATGTGACAAAAATTGTTTTGCCAATTTTTTCCATAAGCAAAGTTGTAACAAATAATTCACGCTTGGTTAATAGTCGGTAATGCGAAAATAACTTTTTTAATAGGCTGTTTATTGATGAATACTTCCCAAAACTTTTTTAACTACAAATCTTTTATCCAAATTGTGTAAATATACAATAGTTATTTCTTAACAAATACTTGTAAAGAAAAATTTTTTTTTATTGTGTACATGGTGATTGTTGTTGCCTTACCACTAAAGTGTAACTTTTTGTAACCTTTTTAGTACATCTATTTTAGTATTTCCTTAATATACTAATAACTTTTTTTGCAATTTAATGTCTATGAAAAACACAACAATATCATAACAACAATGAAAATTTTGTCTTTAGATAAATATTTTAATATTTGCGAGTTTTTAACCCTTTACGATATAAAAACATTTCTATTTAAGATTCTACAAAATACAATCATTTAACAACATTTTTTGAGTTGTTTGATTAGAAAAACAAAAATTCTTTTTTAAATCGTGGACGCTACTAAAACAGAAAACGTTAATAGTCTCCGTGATTTGAAATAAGAAGAGTCATCGTTTTTAATATGCCTTCCACTTCAGATCACCATTTATGTGATCTGAGAGAAACACCAACTGTGATTTTTGAGGAATTCAAAGCCTTTATCTACTGTCAACCTTTTATATCGAAGAAACCACGTTCAAAGATCACTTTGAAATCTCTAAAAATGTAGAAACTTGCTTTGAGTTATTTAATAGCAAGTCGATTTCACTCTGATTTACCATTCAAATTTCTATGATAGTTGGCAAAGACTATACTGCCTTATCAAATGTAACAAGTTCCAGCCAATGTTGTATTATAGGTGGATGTTTACCAAAAGACATTTACAAAGTTCCATATTTATCTGATGGACTGAAATTATCTATAACTCATGGTTTGATTATCTGCCCAGCAAGCACACAACGTTGAAACAACGTTGAAATAACGTTGATTAACGTCGATCAACGTTATTTCAACGTTGTTTCAACGTTGTGTGCTTGCTGGGTACAATTCATGCTTAGATTAGACTTTTTGAGTTGTTAATCAAAAAAAAGCCAAGATGAGACACAGAGAAAGCTCTCTTTAAGCAACAAAAAATCAATACGCAGAAAATTGGTGATGGTACACGTATAACGCCAGGCTACTCTAAAGATAGCTTCAACTAGTAAAAATTAAAGTAAAGAGTAAAAATTTTTTTAAAGTCTGATGCCCAGAAATGGTTATGCAAGTTAGCAACATGAAAGTATGCCAAGTAAATTTTAGTAAGTAATTATATAAGTATTCTAATTAATGCGTAACATTGAAAAGAAATCTATTTCTTCAAATGAAAACAAAAAGTTTTGTTAGAGTAGCACCGGTAAAAAGCTTTGTTAGAGTAACACCGGTAAAACTTGTGTTGATGGAATGTTGTCCAATAAATTATAATAAATTATAATAAGTTATATCATTTAAATGTAATAAACAATGAAAAAGAACCTATTATCAGTGGAAAAAATGACTTGAATGCTTGTTTTAATGTTCCAGCTACCAACTTTAAAACTGATATTTACTCGCTACAATTGTATGGTTTGAAGATAAGAGCAGTATTTAAACCGCTTCGCAACCTTACACCGCAAGGAGCCGCTTGGTACGTATAATATCAAGTAGTGTTTTACTCGTTTAAAATTTTCAACAATTAAAAGAAAAGTTAATCGTAAAAATAAGAAATAAACCTTTAAATTGCAGAAATAAAACTTTGTATTGCAGAAACCAAACTTTGATTCACTCTCAATCTTTCGTTAAGACAAGGCATATTGTAATGCATAAATCTACAAAGTAATTCTCTAAAATGATTTTCTTACATCGATACGCAATCTGGTATTAAATACTTTAACATTAAGTATTTAATACCAGATTGGGAAAATCTTGAGATTTTAAGCTTAAGAAAATCTTGAGAATTTAAGTCTTTTGAATAACAACTCTTCAAAAGTTTAAAACTTTTTAAGAAAAAAAAGTAAATTTTTTCACCCAAAAACTTAGTGTTCTTTTTAGTTTAAAGCGTTTTTGTAGCAGAGTTAACTTTCAATTTAAGCTAAGCTTTAAGTAGAGCGGGGCTAGTTGAGCATAGGGGCAAGTTGGGCAACTAAAATATCTCAAAAACTACTCATCAAATGCCAAAACATCTAATGGATGAAAGATAGGTATAAATAATGGAAATGCAATGCGCATCAAATGGTTGTTGGACCATGGTCAAGTGAGATGCAATGGCACTTTTTCGATTTTAGACCAAAAAAGGCCAAAAAACAATTGTATGGCATCACTTAAGTGTTGATATTTTACCCATTTATTTGACTTTCGATTATACTTAGCCATTTTTCCCAAAGTATTACAGTTCTTTTTATAACCTGACTTTTGTGTAACCTAGTCAAGTTGGGATAAGTTGACCAGGTTTGAAAAAAATTGATAAAACAGGATTTTATCGGATACGGAGAAACAAATTTCTTTGGGTAAACATTTTAAGGTCCATAAAGACTTTTAAATTAATCATTATTAAATACTCTTAACAGTTTAAAAAAATATCTGAAATCTTTTTTTTTTTTAAATATGTTAGTATGATTTTTAACTATTTAACTTTTGCTTCTTTTAAAAATATTTTTACTTAAATATTACTTAGTCAATAAAATATATAAGTATTTTAAGTCAAAAGTTCAGAAATAAAAATTTTAAGTTACTAACTTTATTTTTAACTTACCCCATACAGCTTTATTTTTAACTTACCCCATAGCAGCTTAGTAAACTTTAGGGAACATTTTGTCAAACAAATCTAAAAAAGCTTTTTTTTCTTAAGCAATTCTTAGCAGATAAAACTTTCTTTCTAACAGTGAAAAAATTATGCAAATCCGACGCACCGTTCAAGAGATTTATTAGTTTTAGTAAAAATTGCTCAACTAGCCCCGCCCTACCCTACGTCACTAAAAATCCTTTATTCATTTTTTCGCCTGTGATTCTCTTTAGACCAAACTCAGAATCTAATTTCAATTGGAGATGAGAACGACGCAATCAAATTTTGACAACTGTAAAATCTTCGAATATGTCACTCAAACACAACTTCAAAATAAACTAAATTTATAATATCGCGTTTATCTGTTGTATTAGTGAATATTTCTTCTTTTTTTCTCTCTCTTTTCTTTCATGTTGATTAAAAATTCCAGAGTCATAAATGGTTTTATTGTATCCGTGGGTTAAGAACAAGATCTCATCGCAGGTTCACATATCGGGTTAATTATAACTCGCACTTTTTCTTAAGTAAAACATAATAAAAATTAATCAACTTTACATATTTTGATTTTTCAAGCAAATTTGTGCTCACACTTTCACGTTTATGAGTCTTTTGAATCAGACCCCCAGAAATAGATCAGGCTATTTCCAACAGCATATTTACGATTAAAAAATTTTGCGGTCAAATTTTCATTCAACCCCTAACCGATTTTTTTTACATTTCACAGTTTTAGCAAAACAAGATTAACCTTGGTCTTTTTAAAGTTTAGTAAACATTTAGAAGATTCACCTAAATGTTCGTTTCATGATGATTACTTTATTGATAATCGAGTCGTATGGGGAGGGGGGGGGGGGTTACACAAACAGCACCGAAAGGCTGAAATATTTAAAAGATAATTCGGTTCAAATCGAATATTGAATTGATGTTTTTAAAAATAGTTTCATATAATACATTACTAATCTTAAATAATAAACCTTAAGGTATCGTTCAGTATAGAAACAAATACACATTTTTACGAGAAAAACAAAAAAAAAAACATCGGAAAATAGATATTATTCGAAGAGTTCATTTATGTATGCAATGATGCTTTCCTAAGATAAAATTAAAATGTTTGCTCACAGTTTAAATTAAACACTTCCATTTTAAAATTTTAATATAAAGCCATAAATTTCACGCTAATAATTGTAAACCTATTTTTAATTGGATAAGAATAGTTATACGCACACACACACATATATATATGTATATATATTTATATATAGATTAGTATATACACACACAAAAACATACACACTCACACACAAGCGCATGCACACATTAAATAAGCATAAATATTCTCACAAAAAGATTTTCTCGAAGAAAACCACGAGAAAAAGGATTTTACAAATTGTTTTCAACTTTAAGTTAAACTAATATTTAAGTTAAATCACGAAAGAAGAAAAAAAAAAAAAAAAAAAAAAGAATAAATGAAAATCAAGAGTTACGAAAACTTCTGTTAGGTTACAATTACAGGTGATTAGAGGTTTTTATTCGATAGAAAAAAAGATAAAAATATGAATTCGTTTAAACTTTAGAAAACACAACTACCGATGTTTAAGTTGCAAACTTGGACGAGTGAATTTAACAACTGTTTTCATACGTTGGTTTGTACTATATGTCCATTTGAGAGTAGACTAGAAACCCATCCTGCGAAGTCGATGTTACTTTTTTCTGCATCAGCTTTAACCATCCATGGATGTTCCTAAGTTTGAAAAAGTTTAAGATAATATAAAAGTTTTTAATATAAATTTAAAAGGTATAATTAATACATTTTCAAAAGTTTTGTGAAAAAAAAACAAACAAGCTTTCATTTTTAAGAGTTTATTCGGAGTAAAAAAAATAAGCTCAAATAAGTTAAAAAAAAAAAAAAAAAGAAAAAAAAAAAAAATGGAGCATCTAAGTTGATAAAGTATAGTTAAAAGCCAGAGTTAAAAGCTTTCAAACATTTACCATTAACTCTTTTACATCTGGTCTTTCGTTTGGATTCTTTTTTAAACTAAATTAAACATTAAATGCTTTTTAGAGAGAAAAAAGTTCTTATCAAAATACAATACAAAATAATGTGCATAATTGAAATTAAAACCACACTTGTTGTGTGGTTTTAACCTCAATTATGCACATTATTTTGTATATATCAAATGGAGATCATGTCTAAAATCAGATCCTATAATATGCACCATAGGATGACAATTTTTTTCTACTTTTTAACTTTTTCTGGAACACCGCTACGTGAAAAACTGTTCTATGTCACCTTAGAAGATCACCAAAAAAAGGTTCATCACAAAAGTCGAAGAGGAACAGCTTTATGTAGAATTTGGGTTTTATGCATAAAACACATTTTTCACAGCTTTTTGTGGTATAATTTCAAAAAAATTGGTATGTAAAATTAAAACAACTATAAAAAAATACTTTCCTAATATTTTAATATATATTTATTAAACATGGCCTAATTCTCTCTGAGAAATGTTTGTAGATGTTAATTTGCAATGTTGTCTGACTATTAATAGGATATTTTGTCATTGTTCTTCATTTTGAGATGAAAAATTGCTGGACTATTCCGATATTTCTTTCTGCACAATCATTTGTGACACATAAGTCTTTTTTTTTTTAAAATAAAAGTTACTGTAAGATTCAGAATCTTCTAAGTTGCCTTTAGTATGAATGGTAACCAATCTTTAATCTCACTAACTAAATCCAGTTTGATAAAAACAAACCAACTTTCCTCTTCAATCAAATCTTTCAAATGAGTATTATCATTAGGAACAACAATTGTTGGCTTTTCTAAATTTATAAGTTGTATTTCAGGCACTTTATGTTGAATTAAAGCTTCTAAAATGGCTGATTTAGTTTGAAGATCAAGACGTGAATCAGCTAAAACCAAAATAACTGCATTAGGAGACTTGATAATGAGCTTGCATACTCTTAAAGAGTGCATTACTTGCCTTTAAATTCCATTCTTTCTGTATAATTTGTACATTATTGAAAGCTCTAAAGTCATTTAAAACAGAATGCTTAGCAAGACTAGACTTCAAAAACATGGGTGCATGGAAAATTGCGATTATAAAACACACCTTAAAGTTCTTGTATTTCAATACCTTTGTGTACTATAGTTTCATAGTATTTCTGTCTTAAAATTTCTCTATTTAATTTTAAATCTTTCATTTCTACACTTAAGTAGTTTCTTACACAAGCAATACACTTAAAGGTGTTGTAGCAGCTATAAGGCTGTCTCTGGTAATATCATTATGATCAATAATGGCAGTTGCATGTGTTTGTTTTCTTTATTCATTTTAGATATTTGGACTTCATTGGAATTGTCTTCATTCTGTTTCGAACTCATATTTTAGAATCTAAATAAATTACAAATTATAAAGAAATTTTATTATAAAAGCTTAATAAGGACAGAAAATTTAGTAAAGAAAATAAATACCTGATTCTAAACATATCCTTTGCTTTTTTTGAAATTGGGTTCCACTTCCAGACCATAATCAGCTGAAAGATACTTATTGAATTCAAGGTATACACTGATAACTTCTTCATTTTCCATGAGTTCACATTTTCTTCTTGTATTCTTCATACTCTTACTGAACTCTCCATTCTCCTTTCAACTCTTGCTTCTAATTCCTTATCTCTAATGGGACTAATGAACTGAACTCTTTCATCCACTGACCTTCAATAAATCAAATATTTTCCATTATACTCTCTTTATTTTTAGGCATATTGGAACTCTGACTGATTAGTTCTTCTATGTTTGCTTTTCCAATATCAAAAAGACCTTCCATTATTCTTAAAAAAAAATTACATAGTTATATATTAACATGCATTAAACCTTGGTATAAAATATCATTATACAAATTTACATGTATTTAAAAAAAATGTTATACGTCCTTACTTGAAACTATAATTTTTTGTTCTCTGCTGTTTATCTTCTAAGTTAGTTTTTGTTGCTGTGCCATAAGCTGCTATTTGTTTTGAAGTTTTACAACCTTTTCAAGAATTTTTAATTCAGAAATTAAATAGTTTCTAAATCCGACGAATTTCCAGATATTTACTATTTTTTGGAGGAGTCAAAAGTTTTCATTTTATTGCTAACATGCAGGGTTTTCTTTGCATACCATATCAAAACAAAGTTTGTATTTAAGCTTTTTACCTAGAACTAACAAGATATTGGTCTTAAAACTGTTCAATTGGTAGCAAGCTGATAAGGTGGCAATTCTGAAATAGGTAATTTAAGGAGATAAAATGGTCTTCTAACACTTGTATTTAAATTATATAAAGAATTGTTTTATGTTTTATGTTTTTATTTTTTTGCTTTTACCATTCTCATCTGTAAATACAATACTTAATCAGTTTTCTAAAATCATATGTAGGCCTGAAATATTCATTTTATTAGTTCATAACAAAGAATAATTGAGCTTAATGTTAATGAAAAGTAAACAGATATTATAAAAATCAATTTTTACATAAAGCACTTAGAGTGTTTTCAGCTTTCTCAAACTTCTTTTTGAATTCGTAATGAGATGAAGAGAAGCTTTAAATGTAGTGGTAATTTAAAAAAAAAAAAAAAAAAACTGTCATCCTAATGAAAGTGTAGGAAAGTCAGCTCTTATAATATATATTCTTAAGCATAGGAAAAATATAAAATTCACTAAAAAATTTAGCAAACATTTAAGTCTTACCATTTATTGACAAAATCACAAAAATCATTTGAAAAATACTGACTAGGTAATTTAGGCGGTTCCTACAAGAGAGAAGTATAAAAAACAACAGCATAAAAAAAACTTCACCACAACTAATTGCTTTAACATGCAATACATGTGTGTGTGTGTGTGTGTGTGTGTGTGTGTGTGTGTGTGTGTGTGTGTGTGTGTGTGTGTGTGTGTGTATATGTGTCCAAAAAATTTATGAGGGCAAACTTTTTTTTTGTCAAAAAAAAAAGATTCTTTTAAAAACCTTTTTTATTAATCAAAAATTCTCCAAAGTACCATAGACCTACTAAGTTAACTGAAAGAGACAAAATGTCATTTTTTGCACAGTCCAATCAAATTCTGGAATCATTGTTTAAACTACTAATAAGCATTCATAATTTAACCAGAGAATTCAATGATTTTTTAAAGAATGTTACAATTTGCAAAGAAAAAATAAGAAAGGTGTTACTCATAAAGGAAGAGGATTATATATCACTATTAAAAAACAAATTTTGATTGTAAAAGACCGCCTAAAACTACTGAAATGGTGCCAAGAAAGAGCCAACTAGCCTGTTGAAGAATGGTGTTATAAAATTCTTAGTAATAAAGCGAATACTTTGAGGTATTAAATTGCAAAGGAAAGGTGTATGTTAAAAAATACAAACATGAAAAGTATTCATCTTGCTATATTATACCAAGATTACAAGTAGGCTGAGTCTCAGCTGGAATATGGGGATGCATTTCTTGCAGGTTTAGGTCTCAGCAACATATATACTGGAAGAATCAATCAATATAGCTACAAAGATACTCAAGAAAAGTGTTTAAAACAGTCAGCTAAAGTAATCTATGAAAGAATCAACTATTGAATATTTTGCCAGGATGACATTACAGCTCATATTGCTTATTAAATTCAAGACTGGTTCAATAAGAAAAACTACAAAGTTATTCATTGATGTGCTTTGTTGCCTCATTTGAATCCTATTAAGCATATATGGAGCTAGATTTATGGAAAACTTGCTGAATATAAATTTCAACTTAAGTTGAAAACCTTAAAAAACAAATATCAGAGACTTGGACAGAATTTCTAAATGATAATTGCATGAGATTGATTGGATTCATGCCTCATCACATCCAATTATGCATAAAAGCAATCTTAAAAATTAACTTTTACAAAGTTTGAGTTAATTCAATCCATTTAAAGTTAATTATCAGATTTTATAAAACCAATTTAATTGTTATGTCCCATTCTTGCATTTTTATATTTATAAATTGGTAAATTTCAAAATTTTTTAAACTTGTTAACTAAAGCTTAATAAAAGTTATTTTAAAAAACTTTAAAAAATCATTTGTTTTGACAATATTATCATAAAAAAAAAATGTATGCATGTATGTATGTATGTATGTATGTATGTATGTATGTATGTATGTATGTATGTATGTATGTATGTATGTATGTATGTATGTATGTATGTATGTATGTATGTATGTATGTATGTATAATACTCATTAATATAATGTTCAAAAACTACCTCATTTACAATATAGTCCAAGAGCTCAAAAATCGCCATTGATTTAGTCTCAGTAACACCTGGAGGTGCTTTTGTCCCTGGAGGCAAAACATGAGTGCCTTTTTCAGGATTCATAAATATCTGTATGAAATCATCTGTTGTAAGACAAGGAATTGGATATCGTCCTAGTGCAAGTTCTACAAGACTTAACCCTATACTCCAAATGTCTGAACGGATTGAATAATGTGTACCTTGGAGTCGCTCTGGCTAAAAACATTGGATAAACTAATTATAGATTTTCAATTAAAAATTTTTTATTAAATTAAATGATACATATAAAATTATATAAAAGTAAATGCTAGATATTGGTTTTAAATCCTTAAGAAATTTTCCATTTTGAAAATTCCATCCACAGAGAAAAAATTAGGCAGTCTGAATGCATTTTAAAATAACGTACTGACATATAAGATCTTGTCCCAACAAATGTATTTGCCATTGAATCAATGAGCTGGCCACTTACACCAAAATCACATAACCTGATCTCTCCCAAAGAATTTACTAAGATATTTGATGGCTTAACATCTAAAACCACCACCACAAATAAGAAAAAAAACTCAGAACATTTATTTTGATTCCAGCAATTAAATTTAATTGTATTTAACTAAGAAATTGCAATTTTATTTGTTTACTTTTAAGAAAAGATATTCATAAAATCTTACCTCTGTGAATAATTGAGTGCTTCTCTCGTAAATATGCCAATCCTTTTAAAACCTTAATTTACAACAAAAGTTTACTAGGAACAATTCAGGATTAGACCTGCACTAACTTTTAATCTATAGTTTAGACAATTGGTAATATTCAATAGATTATTCATTAAATTGTAAGCTTTATTTTATCTATTTTAGTTTATATTGTTAGTCACTTGATGAAAACATTAAAATCAAAATGAAGAAATTTCTCATCTTCAGAATTAGGAAGAAGATGAGAAACTTCAACAGTGTAAAAATCTTCTTAAAACTTTTTTAACAATATAAAAGCACAGCAATTTTTGTGCTGCTGCGCTGTCAACTTTCAACCATCTTTTTTGCAATAAAATTTTTTTACATGGGCTTTTTGGTTTACACAAAATGTTTAGAATTGAAGACAGATGTTTAGGTTTTGGCTTACAATTACTTTAGTGGCAGTTTTTCTGCTTTCAAACCTAGAAAACAGAAATATTAAACACAGAACTACTGCTTGTAATTTTAATAAACTTTTTCATACTTACTATTTAGCTAATCCAAAAAGAAAAAAAACAGTACATACACACTTGGTAGAGCAAGTCATATTATATATTTAAGTTAAATGTAATATTTGGCCTTTTTATGCAAGTATAAATGAAACAATTGAAAGTATAACTTACACATTCATATAACAAGCAAAAAATAATATACTATGATATACTATGATAGATAGGTTTCTATAAAAATAGTTAATAAGATAGAACTTTAAGTAATAAAAAAATTAACTTACTGCTAATGTGATTACACCAAGAATATTTTCAGGTATTCTAAGTGCTTTTTTTAAGATTAAATCCAGTGAACCTCCGTCCTAAAATTAAAAAATCTTAAAAATGGCACAAATGTATCATGAGATAAAATATAACTATATACCATAATACAAACAATACTAAATTAAATCTATAGCAAAAACAGTTACTGTGTCATCAATTTAATTTGACCATTTATTATTGCTTAATTCAAATGAAAAATGACTTTGAGTTGTAAAGTGGAGCAAAATGCATGGAAGAAAAACAAAAATGACATTTCTCTTTTTTTTAATTTCATATGCAACACTTCTTTAAATTTACCATGCAATACTTCTTCAAATATAAAAAACTTTAAAAAAAATCATCATATTTAAGATATAGTATGATATGCCAAATGCTCTGAAAAGCGTAAATATAAAATAGGAAATAGTACTCACCATATACTCCATACACAAAGATATTTCTCCATCATTATAGAATGCTCCATAAAAACCAACAATGTAGGGGGAATTGCATTCATGCAATACTTTTAACTCTCGCATTATTTGGTTACGAACAGCTGGTTTTATCTCAAGTCTAATGAGCTAAATATATAAAAAAAATTAACATATACAGTAGAAGTTATCCACGTATTTATATTTTGACTAATTTCTATTATGCATTTAGTTAGGATGTTTACTTATAATCTTTTAATAATCTTTTTCATATTACTGTATTTTAAATATTATGAAGAACATTTTTTTTATCATGTTCAACCATTAAATTGTTTATAATTTAATAATTAAATTTTTTTTTCAAAACATCTAGATTCCATTTATCATGTAATTGTGGATTAATGTGTCGTTACAAAAAATTTTTAACTTTAACTAAACAATGCTTTTGTTTGTACCATTTTATTGTGTATTTTGTTTGTACTATTTTATTGTGTATTAGTTGGTTTTGTGATTATTACATTGAAGAGAAATGACTTCTGTTGCAATGTCTTGAAATTAACTAATTAATTGCATTTGCTTCGTTAAAAAAAAGTTTTACTTAAAAAACTTTTTTGAGATACTTGTATTAAATGTTTTTGCAAAATTTAACTTTTCCATGTCAATTTTACCTTTGTTCAAAGGTTGAAGACTAGTGCTTTTAAAACCAGAAACCACATGAGAACATTTGAATGCTAAGTCTCTTGAAAATAAAATTTAACCAAAATGGAAGAAAGATTGTCACATGACCAAGTTGGTTCAAATAGTTTTGAACCATCTAACACCATGTTTTCATTACATGGCAATACACTCCAACATCCAAAAGCTACAAAATATGCAAGGAATGAGATAGTAAACAAACTAAATGCACATTGGTTAAAAACTTTAATAGCTCTTTGAGTACTTCAAGCTACCAAAAAATTAATTTTTATCAACTTGTTTAAAGACATCTGGTATAAAAACTTTATTGAATAAACAGATCTTTTTCCATTGAAATCAATTTTGAGCCTTTATAAAATATTTATCATTGGGTCCTCCTTTGTACTTGGTATTGAATGCGCAACGTTTAGATTTTTAAACAATAAAAGGAGTTAAGTAAAAACCATTTTGCAACTATCAATTGAGAAGATTATTTTGCATTATCTCTTGTTACAACTATTGGTTGTTCTTTCTACACAAAATTTTCTTGAGAATCAGAAAAGAAAAAAACCTTAACTATTTTCACCATTTCAATAGTCCAAATGCTGTCTAAAAAATCCTGGAAATCTTTGAACAACTATTTCTTTAACAATTGAAGATGTTTCTAATGTTGTAAAATGAGTGCAATGCTCCTGTTGTAAAGTTTCTGGTTTTCCTTAACCGTAGTGGGCAACACAAAAAACATTAAATGTTATCTCTTTAAAAGTTATCACCAGACAAACTTAACTTGTGTTTGCTTTTTGATATTGCTTCATATGCAATTTTTTAAAAACCATTTCAAGTAGAAAATGAGAGGTTTTAAAAAAAATTGATATAAAGTAAAACAAGTGTCATTAATTTTTTACACATTTTGCAAACAAGACAGACTTAATATAAGTTTATCAAAAGACAGAAATATTTTTAAAGAGAAGTTTTAAGTTAAAAAAAGAATTTTAGAAATGAATATGGAAACCATATTTGTTTAGCTTAACAAATTTTTAAAATTAAAAATCTTTGAAAATTAGTTTGAAATAATAAAGCAATTTTTTAAGTTAACAAAACGATAGAAATTGAAAAAATTGCTAAAAAAAAAAGTCCTACCTTTCTAGCCATGATTAGACCAGTTGGTTTATGATTTACTTTGAGTACAACTCCACCATTCCCAGCACCAAGTTCTTGTATCCGTTCAAAGTCTTCATCCTTTAATTCACCTTTTATTTTTTGTTTGTCGCGGAGAAATTCTTCCAGACGTGACTTTTGGTCTTCACTTAAATTTTCAAGACTCAAATCACCAAGCTTTAAATCAGCTATTACATTTTGTTTGCTGTGGGCATCACTTTTTAAAAAAAAGAAATTGTTAAGTTTTATTACTAAAAAGGTTTACAATTAAAGTAAAAAAAAAGAGCTGTAAATTTTGTAATTTTTTTTTTCTGTATTAAAAAAGCATATGAACATTACACCATTAAATTATAGAATAAGTCTTTCAAAATAAGACATTTTGATTGTTTTAATAAACATTAGTAGTGCAGCTGCACATAGCTGATATTGAATACTGTATGTAACACATTTTGCAAACATAATATTCTCTCCAATATGTGTAAATTAATATTTAGCATTTGTAAGAATATACATACTAAGGAGGCTTTGAAACTTGGTTCTCTTCAACTGTGTTCAGTGGTTTTAATGGTGCAATTTTTAAACCAAGCTTGTTTTTTTTACCTGCTGGAGCAGCCATGAGATCTTCTTATATAAGCTATAAATAAAGGGTAAACTGTATACTAATACATAAAATACAATACTTATAAGTACTATTTTTCTTTACAATATCACATATAATAACTGCACTTTTATAAATAATTTGACTGTTTTTTTGCTTATAACTTCTTTAAAGTATCATAAATAGAGAACCAATAAAGATATTGAATTTTTATTTCTTTTTAACTTGCTTTTAGATAAAACCTATATCAAAAACAATTCTAAAAATTAATTTTACTAGAAATTCTAATGGAGCAAAACAAGAAAGACAAAAAATTTGATAAGCTTAAAAAGTTCCAAAGAAAAATTACATTTTAGTCTTTTTTTAAGAAAAAACTATGCACTTTTTTGAAAGCTTTGCATCTCATCTCCATTGGTTTTATTAGATTGCTTCAAAATTGAATTGGAATTCTTTTTCAAAAAACTTTTAGTTTTTTTTAGGCTTTGTATTAAATTTATGTTAACTTGATTAACTCTTTGTCCATCCAAGCTTAAGTAGGTTTTTTTTAAATACAAATATCATCATGCTGACCATGCATTAAATTCATTTCATAATCATCCACACAATCATTATGCAAACTGTGTGGTTAGGAGCACCAATTTGTAGGAACTGCCATTATTTGTTTGAATCAATTAGCATGCCTTTTAATAAATCTATGTAGTTCTTTAGCACCTCTATGTATTTGTTGGTTAATTCAACCTCTATAGATATTTCATAAACCTATTTTACTTAAATTAAAGCAGCCCCAAATACCAATGCTTCCATCGTCAACTTTCAATGTTTGCAAAAAAAAACCACTGCAATTTTTAAACAAGAAAAGGGTATTTCAGATCGGCTCTTACATGATTAGCTGTGGAACCTTTCTCACATCTGGTAGTTTTTCTGGGCCTTCTGAATGAACAATGACCTTGGATGCCACTGTTCTTGTTAAAGTATTTCTGATACAATTCTCAAAAAAAAAACCAATCTTTATGCTACTTAGTTAAAGTGTTTCTGATACAATTCTCGAAAAAAAACAATCTTTATGCTACTTTTCTGTTAGTAAGACTCAAGCCAGACTTCATATTCATTACATGAGACTTCATATCCATTACATGAGACTTCATATCCATTACATGAGACTTCATATCCATTACATGAGACAGTTGCTAAGCCTACTTTATTTTGCCAAATTTCTTTGTATCTTTATTCCCTCAAAAAACCTTGACAAAATTTTTATACTAATCCAGATGGACATTTTATTAAAAAGTAAAAATTATAATATTACTTAATAAATTATGTCAAAAATAGTTGGTTTGAGAAGAGAAGGGAATGGAAATCAATGAAAAACAAAAAATTATTTTAAAAGAATTTGAATGTATCAATTATCTTGTTGCAGTTTGGCTTTGAAAAGAAGAACTTCAAAAAATAGTTACATGCCAATTTTTATTTTTTATAAACCATTATATACTTAAATGCAGGCATACATTATCCAACATATGGATGTTAAAAACATCTACTTAAAATTCACTTAGCTTAAAAGAAAGAGAAACGTTTTTTAGCAGAGAATAAAAATAATAGAATAAATACCCGGGAGTGAAACTTAAAAATGCATCAGCTTTAAGGCGTTAAGCTTTAAGTTAATTAATGGAAATAAAAGGTGCATGTTAGAATAAAGATAACTAAACAACGGGTTCAAGATTATGAAGACGTTTTCTCTGACTAGCTCATTACTACTGCCTGTCTTATCAGAAACTTGATTAAAAGTAATATTAGAAAAACAGATGGCTAAATACCAGTTACTTTTAGCAATCAAATATCCAAACAAAAAGTAACTCTTTCAAAGCTAAACAAAGTTACAGATAATCTTTAGTTCAAATGATGGGTTAAAAGACTTCTTTTTGAAAGTTTTATTATTAACATAGAGAGCTTTACTACAAAGCCAATAAGAAAGGATCCCACATAAAGTAACTTGATGCTACTACACTTTTATGCTTTGTAGCTACACGCATTTATAACTTAACATGGTTTTTATATAAGTATAGTTCTGAAAATGAACACATGGAGTCAGAACCCATGCCAAGTAAAATCCGTGCGAATTAGTAAATTGCGCAATGAGCAAAATAGCATATCAACAATTTTCAACTATCAAAAATGAATCATAAAGGCGTAGTCAGGCTTAGACTCTTTACGCTATTATCAGACTTCATTTTCAGTTTTTTTTTCAGAGGAAACACTAGCTAAGTTTTAATAAAAAGTATTCTAAAAACTTTAGTTTGAAAAATATTTTACGTAACTGTTATTTTACTGCAAAAATATTTGTTGAAATATTTTGAACTAATTTCTGAATTTTTGATGCTTACTTATAACTCTGCTTTTTTAAGCTACACTCTCACTCCCTTCTCATAATCTTTGCCTTTCTTTACAACCCTACTTTTTCATCGAGGTCCAATCAACCTTAAACAACCTTTCTTTGTTTTCTTTATTTAAGATAAGGGTTTTTAGGGCTGTCTTTTTGGCCAAAAAAAAAATAGAAACTGAAACAAATTACACATACAAATTTCCGCTAAAAAATAGTTGAGCCATAGAAAAGAAAAAAAAACTGCTTCCTTTATAGAAAACAAACTTTTATCAACGTATGATCAGTATGGGACAATTCTGTTGTTAAAGATTGGCGATGGAAAGTCTAACAACGTAATTGGTCTGCTTGCTCCCTCAATAAATTAAATATACACGCATTTTCGTTTGCGGTGCAAACCCTTTTAGTTAAACGTTTGCGGTGCAAACCCGTTTAGTTTCACGTTTTTAATAATAAAAACAAAACAGCAAATTGTATAAAGATGACGCTGAAGAATAACGACTTAAAATAATGAAAAAAGATCTTTTACAATATATTCCTTCGTCATTAGTCGCGACATTTTTAGCAAAGAGTATCTAAAGTTACTGTAAGGAATGGTTTTGTGTTGATTTTATTAAACTAATCTTTATAGCAGATCGAAAAGAAGTTTTCATTTTAAAACAGCCGGACACATGCTAAGTATAAAGAAAAACCTCAATTTTTGTTATACATTTAAAAAATGACACGAGATAGCAATCTTTTGCCATACAAATATAAAGTTTACCACAAATAAGTAATTTATAACAGAAGCAAATAAATAAAATTTGAAAAGATATAAGTATTACATGCGTTTTTATTGTAGTCCTTAATGAGCAATCGATGTAAATTAGCGCAATTATTGTATGTTCATTATTTGTTAATGATTCTCCTTAAAAGATAGCAAAAAATTAAAAATTAAGATGAAATATATGAATTATATTAGGAAGGAAAACATTTTTAATTCGTGATCTTTTTTTTTTTTTTTTTTCATTGTTGATATCAAAGCTGTAAGCCAGAATTTTAAAAATCGCAGATAATTTTTTTTTTAATATCACGATATCTTTATTTTGTGAACGACCGAAACCAAAATTTAAACCGAAAGTACCGAAAGTTCGGTGCAGTTAAAACTGTAACTGAAACCGAAAAAACAAATTCGGAAAAACAGGTCGAAATTTGAAAAACAAATTATTGCCAAAATAACATAAAACAACTATTTTAAATATACAATCACTGCAGAAAATAAATCTATGTAGTATGTAGTATAAAATACATATTTCTATATAAAATGTAGTATATAGTATATTCTATGTAGTATGCAGTATGAAATATATATTTCTATATATTTTTAAATACTATGTAGTATAAAATACATATTTCTGGTGAACCAATCATATTTTATTTTCATTTTTATTGGTTAGGGCTTTTAAATAAACTACTAAATTTTGCATATCAGTGCGCCATCTATTGGAACCAGACAAATATGCATATGGAAAGGAATTCACTACATGGTTTTTGGAAAACCAGTTGGATGATCTAGACAAAGTTCTGTGGACAGATAAGTCATATTTTCATCTAGACCAAACTGTTTACATATGGCTCCATATATAAAAGCCCATTCAAAATGTGCATCAACAAAATATCAAAAAGATGGCACTCAGCTGCAAATAAAAAGAAATGTGCAACAATTTCAACAAAAGATTGTGTTATTAGTTTTTTTTTCCCACAGTTCTGGCCACCGTGTTCACCAGATTTATCACTTTGCGATTTCTGGTACAAGGGCAATCTAAAACAGTTGGTGTATGCACCCAGACCACCTTTAACACTTAAAAATCTAAAGACTCAAATATCAGATACTGGCCAGCTAATAACTACCAAAATGTTGGACCAATGCATCCGTTTTTTTACTGATCAACTTCAATTCACACTGGAAATTGATGATGTTCATAATAAATGATATTCACAAACCCCGTTCCTATGACTTTTATTTATCATTCAAAATTGTTTGAATATTTGGAAAAATAAAATGGATCTATTTTTGTAGTGACTTATGGAACACATGGTATTTAAATGATCAGTATATAACATAACTGAATAAAAAGTAGAAGTTGTGAAAACATTTATGTAATTGAAGTTCACATAAAGAATGAATTAAGAACAAAAGTTGAATCAATTATGTAACATGGTTTTCAATTAAAATACTACAACAGTTCCCACCCAACATAAGACGATTTTAAGACATATGTAACTTATCTTTAACTCGTTTAAACTTCTGCAACTAGTTAAAGACCTAAGACAACTTTTCCACACCTCATTAAGACGTCTTCCGACAACCAGTCAAAGACGTCCTTAAGACATCTAAATAAAACTTCTTTCGGAATAAGCAGTTTCAGACGTCTTTCGGAATAAACAGTTTAAGAATAAAAGATGGACGTGCAGCGTTAATGTTTTTTTTGCAAACTATGCTTGTTGCACGTTGGCAATAATTATATTGTTTTAAACAAGAGAAAAATAATTCTATTAAAGTCTGTCAGACTCATCAAAAATGTTTGGACTCGTCTAACCAGTCATTTCGACTTCCTTTTGTTTATTAAAGATAACAGCAATAGAACCAAGTTTTAAGTTTAATTTTGTATAGACATTCTTAATATCTTAAGAAATAACGCGGACGATGAAAAGAAATTGAGATCATTTGCTCGACTACTTTAGTACCATCCCAGCAGGCACAATTTGTAAAAAAGACGTTTTATTTCTATCTTAAACATGTCTTATCTAGCGCCGATGCGAAAAAAACATATTTTAAACGAATTTAATATGAATTGGTTTGTTTCTGTCAAAAAAAAAAAAAAAATTTTTTTGTAATATATATATATATATATATATATATATATATATATATATATATATATATATATATATATATATATATATATATATATATATATATTATGATAGTGTCATGTATATGTATGCATTTATATACATACACTCAAGTTATAGCTTATTATCTTATACACATGTAAATACATACTTGTTTCAACTCACAAACATATGGTTTTCTTTTCACAAGAATCTTTCGTGTATCTGAAATATAGTCTCTGTTGGTAGCATGTTGAAATACAGCTATCTGAATGTCTTTTTCAGTATTCCGAATGTTATTGAAATGAACTGAAGAAGACTTTCAGTTAGAAAATAATTCTTTACATAATAGTATAAGTTACCAAGCATAAACTGACCAATTATTCAATTATTTGATCGCAATCATTGCAATGTTTTGATTTGGTTTAACAAAGTTTTAAATAAAATCCTAAGTTCCGCGAAATTCTTTTGGGTTAACCAAGATAGCGACCAAATTTCAAAACTGGCTTCAAAAAAGTCACGTTATGCCGTCTCCTGTGTATTAAACCCAATGATATATTAAGAATAACTAGATGTCTAACTGCCGTAAATCGGCATAAGAAAAAGTGAAGCAAAAATCGGCCATTATGGGGGGCAAAATCTTTACGCTATTTATCGAAACAAAACAAATATGAAGTTTATAATTTGTTAAATTTGCCCTCCATAATGGCCGATTTTTGCTTCAAAAAATACGCGGAAGTTAGACATCTAGTTATTTTTAATACATCATTGATTAAACCTCCTTGTAAAAAACATCTTGTCTAGCTCAGCTAGGAATAAAACGTATTTTATACGTAATCTAAAGATGACATAATATACCGACTTCGAAAGACGTTTAAAATATGTTTTTTTTCGCATCTACGCTAGATAAGACATGTTTAAGATAGAAATAAAACGTCTTTTTTACGTATTGTGCCTGTTGGGCAGGGAACTACTCCATCTATTATATTGCAGTAGACATCCAGTTTATGAATATTATAGAGTTTTCTACTTTTATGTTTAACAACAGAAATATATATAAAGTTAAGGATAAATAACTTATACTTAAAATGAATATAAATACAATGAAAAAAAAAATTTTTTTTTCAAAGATTTAAAGAATTTTGCCAATTTATGGCAAACCGCAAGAATAACTAAGCATTTAATATTAACATATGATTTACCAGCTATATATAAACTAAATTTTATTTGACAAAAACTTATGGGTTATTATGTGCTTTTTATAACAATTCAAATAATATATGAAACATGAAAAGCCAAAACATGAAATGTCCAGGTAACTACTCCATCTATTATTGCTATTTGCCGCACTTTGCAAGATGATTATAAATTTGAATAACTTTTTAAAAGGTTTTGCTTTATCAAACGAATTGTAAAAAAGCCTATAAGGACCTACTAAAAATAATGCATAAAGGAATATATATTATGGAGCTAACAAAATAGTCGAGGCAAAAAATGGCGACATGTGGGAAAAAATACTACAAAGATACACAAAAAAAAGGCTGGTGAATGAAGAACCAAGGAGTTAAATGAAAGCAGATCTTGATAAAAAAAGTTCATTTAAGCTTTTTTTATATTTCGCTGTACTTTTTTTAGTCATTTCAAAATTATTCTTTCAGGTCTATATTATAATTGACACACTTTGTTTACACGAAAAAAGTTCCCAAATTTACAAATGTTTATCTTAAAAAAATGATGAAAGTCTGTTCGTGCCGACAACTCATTTCCTTTACCTTGGTGTAATTTGTTTAGTAATTTGTCAACGCGTGAAGTAGTTACTTTATCCTGAACAGTCTTATTAAACAAATCCCATAAAAGCTTAAACTGCTACCACGTGATCAGAGGTTCTGTTTTAAAACTGTGGGCAGCCATTTCGATTGATTTTTTTGTTGAAGGGTGAAAATTTAGAGTTTGTCGGAAACTCGCATGGCTCGCTGATTTCTGTGGCCTCTTTGATGTAAAACAATAAGTTGCACATCCATCTCTTTTACGTCCATGATTCAATGTAAATTTTTGTAAAAACTTACTTTAGGGGCTGACGTTGTATGATAACCGTTATTACATATTGTGTAATAATAAACGCATTAAAGGAACTTGCTAAATTAAAAAAATTTTGTCGTAGTTTAAAAATCAAAAGTGTGAGTAATTAAAAATTTGTAATTTTCTATTACATCTTATTTTTCTAATCACGAAGATATTTTCAAATCAGTATCTTAATTTTCAAGAACTTTTCAAATCGATTACCTAATTTTCACGAAATTTTCAACTCGATTACCTAATTTTCATGAAATTTTCAACTCGATTACCTAGTTAACGAGTTTTAGCCCAAGATGAAAAGTTCCGTTTGTTTGAAGTTTCAGACTTTATTTAATTAACACCACATTTTACATTAAAGTTTTAGTTACGTAAGAATTAGGAAAAAAAAAAAATTTTCCGGAGCACGCAAACAATTATAGTAAAATTAACATTCGATGAATGTAATTAAAGGCAATTTAAATGCAATTGTTGGCAACAATTTCGATTTGCAGTCACATAAAGCGATTTGTTTTAAACACATTAATTCAATCGACAACGTTTGCGTAAAAACGTTATTATTAAAAATGAACATCGTTGACTTTACTTTTTGGTACGATTTTATTAGGTTCAATCAAAGAAATTTATAGGCTATATAACGCCTTGGAATATCACTAACAAACAGTGCTTCATTTACATTAAAGAAAAACCGTACGTTGCTTACTTTACTTTAGTTTGTATGGACAAACAATATTTACCACGACTTTTGTATTTACAAATACAATCATGAGGCAACATAACTATCCGTTCGTTTGTCAAATAGAAGGGTTTACAGCGATATTTGTGTTTGGTATTTTACCATTTTGTTGATCTACAAGTTTACGATGAAGACATAACGCCATCTTACTTTTCATCCGTGGTACGCATTGTGCCGTGTTGGGCATCAAGTTTTATGTGGGCAGTGTTACCTCGTTTTGGTTTCGGAATTTATATTGAGTATGGCAAAGGCACTTTTTGCGGTGTGGACAGGAAGAATCGAGATAGGTTCGTTAAAATTTATTCATGGGGTTTAGTTTTTGATTTCATTGTCCCACTTTTTTACGTAATCCAAGCTTTTCCAAATTATTCCGATAAAAGAGAATTACTAGCTTCAAAAACAATGCATTTGATTCCTAAGAGCAGCTTGTTTCAATTTTATCTCAAATTTAAATATTACAGTTCGAAGTGTTTACATTGAAACTATAAAAACGAGAATTTGCAACAAAATTTTGAAGATTTTTCTTTTTTTTTCTGGTAAAGAATGTGCTTTTTTTTATGTAAATAAACAAAACAAATTTTAACAAAAAATAATACGAAACATTGATTGAAGAAAAATAATATTAAAGAAAATTTGTTTACAGAGGATACAGAGAAGGGAAAGCCAGGTGAGGGGCAAGTCTTCGTTTGGGAGCATACACGCTTAAGACAGCGAATTCTGTCGACGTAAAAAAGGAGGATAGTTTAAGCAGGTTCAGGATTTTGGGTAAAAATGATTTAGAAAAATTCACGGTGATCAGAGCCTGAGAATAATATCACTGTAAAATTGAACTCGCATGGTTCGCTGATTTCTGCGGCTTCTTTGATGTAAAACAATGAGTTGCACGTCTATCTCTTAAGGTCTGTTCATTTAAAAAGCAGTCTAGCTCTTTTTCAGGGCTAGCCTGTTTACCGAGATCTCGACCGTGTCTTTTTTTCATTTTAATTTTATTTTACGTTTTTTTGAAGAAGAGAGTTAGCCCGGCAAGTAAGATCTTATTATTTTTTGCCGTGATCTCGTCAAACTGGCTATCCTTTTGCCCATATAAACATCCCTATATACGTCCATGATTACGGTAATTGTTTGAACCAAAGTTTCAGTCGAAACCGAACAAGTAGAATGTTGTTGAAACAAAAATTCCAGTTTCAGCCGAAACTTGTAACCGAAGCCGAAATTTCCCGTTCACTATCTATATTCTTCCATAAGAATTGTGAACACTTTCTAGTCTAGATCCCTTAGGTTTTCACAAACAATTCGTATTTATTCATTCACAATATAATTTTTTAAGGCAAATTTAAAAAAATTAAAATGCAGGGCTATCTGATGCAGGGGAAATGGAAGATTTGTCTTTCTTCCTCCTCCGCCTCCCCCTCCTTTTTCTTTTTTTTTTTTTTCCTTCCCTTCTTTTTTTGACGAAGATTTAGACGGAGTTAAATGTTTTTAAAATGTTTTAATAATATTCCAATAACAAACGCAACTCTGCCGACGTTGTTAATTTTAAGTTTTATTAATTTGTTCATACTGATAATTGAATACTTATAATTAGAAACTTTATTAGAGAAAAACATTTTTTCTTACTTAAATATCTTAAACATGTATTTCCTACTTACGTTTAAAATTATTTCACTTTAAAGTTATTATTTTTTGTTTACGTAACAGCGTCACGAAGCTCGTCGATAGAATAAATGAGAAATGCGCCCTCACCCAAAGTGAGGCCCAGGACTAGTTCTCTGCTAATTCCCTTCTTGACGGATCTGGCCACGGAAAATATGTATTGTAAAGTGGTTTTAATTTAAAAAATTCGTCATTCCACTACAATTAGTAAAAGTTAGACCAATAGAATTAATTCTAATTGTATTACTATGTTACTATGATACATCAATAAAAATATTAAATGATTATTCAGTAAAAATATTTTTGAACATTTAAACAAGCATCACTGAGTCAACAAAATGGTATCACCGGAAGATATTATGATTAAAATAGGCGACGTCATAAATACACACCAGCCAAAATTGATATCTATACTTTGGATGATTGTTGTATAAAAAATTTTTTACCTTGAGTTCAGCCGATATTTGATCAACATAAAAACTAAGTATAAACTCTAAAATGTATTTTTCCTTCTATAGGGATTTTAATAACCTCAAGGTAAGTGTGCTTTTAGAAACAAGTCCAGCTTAAACGCTTGTCAAAGTTTAACCAAGGCAAATCAAGAAGTTCACAAGCCCATTGAAATACAAACAAATTGCCACAAATGCAAACGGGGAAAAAATGCGTCAAATAACCAAGGATAAGAAACTTAATACAAAACTGATTTATTTAAGAAAAAGTTAATTTTTGACCTTTAGATCCACAGTTTTCTTGTAATGAGACAAAAAAACAAAAGTATAAGAAGAAAAGGAATTCTCCCTCAAAACATTCTTTTTTTTTTCCTTCAGTAAATTTTACAAGGAAACAAATAAAGCAATATCTAAATTCTATTAATTTTCAAAATAACCAGTGTCGAAGCTTTAATTACTTTTAAGAAACTGTTTAAAAAACGAACTCTTAACAATATTGTCGTCATCGTAGTCATTGTCGTAATCGTCGTCATTGTCGGATCTTTTAATATATCAAATGTATATTTGCATCAAAAATGATTTCTAGGAAAAGTACAAAAATTACAGCTGCATTAATTCTATTTTATTTTATCATTCTATTTTAATTTAGCAATTTAACATAAAATTCTGCTGTAACGTAAAGTGTTTAAAGCACGTTCCTGCGTGATTGCAAACCAAATTAATTATCAACCTAAGTCACGTTGCAACCTAAAACACGATTGTTGCAAAGACGGAAATATTTCTATCATATAAGTTAAAAGCTTCTGCATAATATTTTATTATTTTTCACAATCAATTACAATCCTTTATGACAAACTGCTCTCTTGCCGTCACAGATTCCATGGTCACCAAAAAATAAATAATGTAATTAATTAAAAATGATAGGAGAAAAAAAAAATGACTCATGGGAAATTAAGTAATTATATTATGCAAATATAGGATGTTTTCTTATCGAAAACGTCCATCAAATGTTCAAAAGATAATTTAAGCTTTTTACACAAAAGAACAAATGGCGACCTCATTTAATTTTCGAACCAACGACAAACTGCAGGTAAGCTATTGCACGTATAATTAATTTCTTCCACTTTTTTCTCAATTGAAAATACTGTTCAATATTTATAAACTTTTATTTTGAAAACACTTTTTATTTTGCTTTGAATTCGTAACTATTACCATCGTAATTATTAGCATCGTTATTAATAGCTTTTAAAAGTTTAGCAATGAAAGCGTCTAAAGAAAACAAATTCGTTATTAAGATTCAATGAAAAAACTCTATTATAATCTTTTAATACAAAGTGTAGCACAGGTCTAATTTGTCCTTTTTTTTCTTAACTTCTATGATTTGTCAATTTGTTAACCGTTTATCAATTTGGCGATGGCTTAGTCGTATACATTACTTGAACAACATGGTTGCTAACCGGCCGATGTATTCTTTCTTGCAGGCATCTAATACTTCTTTACATTCTTTTCTTTTCGCATTTTTAAAATTGTTTTTAGTTTATTGTTTGTTTTTTTTTATTACTATTATTATTATTATTATTATTATTTTTTATCTCTTTTCAACGTTTAATAAGCTTTTTCTTTAACAGATATAAGGGGGAAAGTTCTTTGTTTCATAAATTATTGCCACGACTATTACGAAACTTTCAGTTTTTTAAAAAGCTTTTTGTGTTGTTGAGCATCAGTTCGTTGCCTCTGAATTGAGAAAGAAGAGATTTCCAAATTGACTTGTAGCAACACAACTAAAATTGTTAACTTTTAACTGACATCATTTTTTCTTAGCTTATTGATCGATTCGGATTTTTTATAAGCTTTTTAAAAAAAGCACCAGAAAAGTGACGAGGACATGTGAAACGATTAAAACGTTTATCTTGGGTTACTAAAAAAATTTACGTAAATTATTTTAAAAGTAAATTCTAAATTTTTTTAAACCTTTTAACAAAAGAAATTTTAAAGATGTGATTTTAACTTTGATTGCACAATCGGATAAAAAAAAGTTAAAAATATAAAACTAAGTATTTATATATTAAAATAACGTTATTTGATAATTAAAATGATTTACGACATACAGTGGCTTTCAAATATGTAAGTTCACTTGGATTTTTTTATCAGTTACTTAAATTATTTCCATGCTTTTTAAAAAATAAAAAAAAGAGAAGAGGAATTTTTAAAAAATTTTTTATATGGACCAAAATTTTATAACCAAAATAAAAAAAATTAAAAAAATATATATCATTTTGGTACCAAAATTAATCAAAAGAGAGAACCAGATCAAAAAAACTATAATAATAAAAATGTAAGGTCAGTTAATTTAAACTTAAAAACTCTTAAACTAATAATACGAGAATCCTAAAAACTTGCTGCTGTGTTCAAACAACGATGAAAAACTACAAACTTTCAAATAATAATTAAGATTCATCAGGAATTGGCAACCCGTCAAAACTTAATTCTAGGGAATCAAAGCTTATTTTATTAAAGGAAGATCCTAAAATTAGCTATTTAGTTATAGCACAGAGAGAGGAGGTGTGTTAATTAAAAGAGTATTGATTGTTATGTTGCTGCCAGAAAACCGCTTTTAAGGGTAGCAAATAGGATTAAAAGTTATTAGTGTTGTAAGGAAAGACTTCACTGGTCAGTAGAAGATTAATCGAAAGTCATTTTTAGTGTTGAATCAAATTTTGAGGTGTTTAATTGTAAATCAATATTTATCCTTAAAAGATTAGCTTCAAAGAAATAAAAGGAAAGATTTTGTGTACCATGAGTACAAGACGGTGGCGGCTCGATATGGGGATAAATTTCTCATTAAAGAATAGGATTTCAAAACATTTATACAGGGGAAATTAACCAGTATAATTACAAAGAGACCTCAGAGAAAAACCTTTTGCTTAATGCTAGATCACTTTTTGGAAGGTATAAAATTGGATTTTCCAACAGGAAGGTGCAACGGCACATACTGCCAACTCGGTGAAAGAGTGGTTTCAAAGGCAACAAGCTAATCTTCTACTCTGGCCTGCACGATCACCGGATCCGAACTCCATTTAAAATATTTGGTCATGTATGGACAAGAAAATATGAAGAGAGAATGCTGAAAACGTTGCGCAATTGAAACTTGCACTAGATAAAATTTGAAACGAAATTCGTATGCATCTGATTGAATCTATTCCAAAATGTATTCGAGTCTGTGAAAAAGCATCTGCTGGTCATGCAAAATACTGAATTAAAGCGTGATCTTATCATAGCTTTTTTTGACCTGATTCTCTTTTTTGATTGATTTTGTTACCAAAATGATCGTATTTATTACTTCACGAAGTTTTTCGTGAGATGTAAACCATAACTTAAAAAAATCACGATTATTTAAGATGTTCACGAACATAAATCTCATTTATGAATGTTCATGAACATCTTAAATAATCGTGAAAAGTCGCAATCATTTCGTTTCAATCAGATAGTTTTCTTGAGTTTCAAAAAATTTCAACAGTTTATTAAAAAAAAATTGAAACAATTTACTTGTACGTGAATTCGTGAAATTTTACACGAATCACACTGTCTGGATAAGTGTTCTGAACTAAATGTTTCAAAAATGTCAGACGAAAATTCTTTAATGGTTGAAAGAAAAACTAAAATTGGAAAATGGGAAGCTATGCAGTATAATAAATATTTCAGCATGGAGGAATATTTATTCAAATTAATTTTCTCTATTATATAATTTTGCAAAAAAAAATTACATGCCACTTATTAACGCTTCAAGTAAGCAACTTTTTTATTGGCCATCCAAAAGTTAAGCAATTTTTTCATTAGCCATCAAAAAGTTTAAGAAATGTTTTTGTTTCTTTTGATAGCTTATAATAAAATCAAAAAAGTAAAAAAGAACATAAAAGGAGAGTGAAAAAGATGACTTTCCCTAGCTAAAGTTACCCCTCCCAAGTGTAAATTGAATTTAACTAGAGTAAATATAAAAATCAGACCATTAACTTAGATCTCCAGATATATTTAAATTAGAAAATCTACGATTAATTTTTACTTCTATTATAATTATTGTTTATTTGAAGATGAAAGAAAACAAATTCAAAAACGATCAAAGATAACTTTTATAAGGATTTCGAATTTTTATTTATAATATAAAAGGAAAAAATGAAATATCGTTAACAATCGTAAAAAAATCTTAAATTTATAACGAATTTTACTCAATTTTCTGTAAATAGTTAATAACTAAATAGTTAATAACGGTAGATTCAATTTAGTTATTTTTTATTCTAGAAAAATCTTTTTAATTATTAATAGATGAATCTTGTAAGTTGTTCCATTAAACATGATGATATATGATTTTATTTTTAAACCACTTTTTAATTTCGTAGTTTCCCCCTTAAGTAAGTTAACCTAAATATACCCTATCCAAACCTAATCCAAGCCTAACTACAGCACCAAATCTTAAAAACTGCGGCGATTTTTTTTTAACCAATTTTCCTAGAAAATTTATTTAAAACTCACAGAGTATTTAATTTTCTCGCGTATAAGTTGAGAAATTTCAGACAGATTACTAAATCAAATTTATCACTTCGACTTAAACACAAGTCATAAAAAATATATATAAATAAAAAAAAAAGTTTATAGCTACCGGCATCCAGTCACTAGAAGTCTGTATCAACAAACTCTTTAAATATCCCCTTGATAAGATGCGGACTGAGTGGATAAATTTAGGCTCAGCATTTATAATCAAAGATGGCAACTTAAAGTTACCTAACATTATTCGTATTACAAAAATTTGTAAATCAATCTATGATCAAATATTCATTCCTGAAATACGGTATCCAAAAATGGTATGGATGGATCGGAATATAATGCTTTATTTGCAGATAATGTATGTGATTTGGAAGGCAATGCAGATGATTTGGAAGCTGATGCAACTAATTAGGCGAATGAAAATAATGAATATACAGAAATAATGATTATACAAAGTATCATGTCAGAAATCATGTCACGGACAAGTTCTACAATTAAAGTTTTGACGAGTAATGGAAGTTTTAAAAATTGTAAATGTATTTTACAATTGATATTTTAAACTTTTTGACTTTTTTTTATTACGATTTATTCGTGGGTTTTTAATTTCTGACAAAAAATAACTCAATATTATCAATAAGTTTTATACGCGATGTCGACATACACGCCAGTGTATACGTACCTAAAATACCACTACAAACTAAAAGACCAACATAATACTATGCATTTACTTATATTAATGAAAATGCAAAATAAAAAGCTAATAAATTTATTGTTAAAATCTTAAAAACTTTGTATTTCTAATAGCATGTCTTTTTCAAGTAAAGTTCTTTAAAAAAAGCTTTGGTTAAGATGTACAACGTCTCAAATTACTCAAAAATATATAGTCTGTATAGTAACGTCTCAATTATTCAAAAATATAGTCATAAATATAATGATATTACAGTGTCAGGTTTCACAATCTTAAATAAATAAATAGGCTTACATTGTTTTCTTTTTATTAAAACACAATTTTAGTTACTTTACTTAAGAAGCGACTTGTGTTCCACACAATCGTTAAAAAAGTGTCCGTTAAAGATAATTTTTTTGCACAAAAATCAAGCTATGATTGATTACTGATAAAACTTGCGGAGTTTATTTGACCCAAAAATACATATTACTTAGAAAAAATCTGCCACTCCCACGCATGAAATGATGCTTCTGCGATTAGAGATACTGCAGTAACCAATCCAATTCCCTGGAAATAAAAAGGAAAATTATAAGGAAAGTCTAATGAACAATATTTATTGTACGATTTATATCTTCAATCACAAAGCGTAACTGTAGCATAATTTAATGATAATACATAATATACCTACACTACAAAGCTATAAAAACTGGGAGCAACAAATTATTACTTCAACGCAAAAGAAACAAACACTTCACTCAAGAAAGACATAAAAAAAATCTTATTCGTGCAAAAAATAAATACAAACCGCAGCAGCTGCGAGAGTATCACATCCGTTAATGCTGCACATATCCAAAACAAATAATGGCTTTGAAACTGCATAGTCCAACTTACTGGCCCGAACTGCCAGAATTCCAGAGAATACGATGAAAGTGAGAGCTGTGATAGTCGTATGAATAAACATCTAAAAACAAAAATTTATTTTTCTAACCTTTTTTTTTTTTATCAACCTTAGTAAAAATAAAACAATAAAATAAAACAATCGCATTTTTAAAAACGAAAAAATAATCGTCACCGTAAAATGCAACCCTTTCGGAGATGAAAAGCAACAATGATTTTTCTTTGCTACAATTATGATGTAAAATACAAGCATGACGATCGCATGGACTGTGGTAGCGAGATATAAGGGTACCTGGTAGTAACTGGATGGTGACCCTGTCCATCCGATAGTTAAAAAGAAGCAGATCAAGGAGAGCAACTAAAAAGTTTAATTTTTTTCAGCTGTAAAACAATTTTAGAGACCTACGTTTCAAAGTTAGAGATTTTACTGGTTAAATATCGTTAAACACTAAATCAATCTAGAGATTTTCATTCATTTTAATCAATGCGTTAAAGTAACAAAAAGCATACCAGATTTAACATCATCAAAACTCCACTTGGTCTCGCAAAAAAGCTCAAACCAAGTTTTTTCTTTGACCCTTTTACTTTCTTATCTCCACTTAAAAATAAAAAATTAAATTGGTTACAGTATTGCATCATTCTTTTATTTCCACCAATATTTACAGTTTTTTTTATTTTGACCGCTATTTACAATTCACTTTAAATCATATTTACCTCATTCTTTTTTTCTTGGTTCTAAGTTGTTATCACGCTTGCAAGGTTTTATTTTTCAATAAATTTTTTTTTAGATTTTATGTTTCTATGAAAACATATAAAACGAATTCCTTAGCTTTAATGTTATGAGGTTGTTTGGTCACCGTTTATTTGTAGTTATCGATCCTTTTTGTAGGGTGTTGCTCACCACAGGCTTCATATGAAACGCACCATGAAATAAGAATACTTAATTTGACATGAACTTTAATTTTAGAACAATGTCAGCGTGAAAAAATTCAAAGTGTGTCAAGGTAACGTTTCCAAACTATTCAAATATATCTCATAAAAATAATTATTGTGATTCTAATACAAAATAATGCTGATAAAATTTAATAAATTTATAGGTTCACTGTTTAGCAGCGCTAGATATGAATAAAGAACCATATTTACAACTCTATTTCTTTGAATTAAGCTTAAATTTTGAGTCATGTAATAACTAAAGTTCCCAGCATGCAGTGGGCCAGAACTGTTTTATGTGATGCAGTTTACACGAAAATTAAAAATTTAGTTATCACCAAAGATTAAAAAAATAGACCAAAAAAAATATAATAACAGAAATATTTTGGATCCACTTATGGCTAGTTAGCAAATGTTATAATTATTCATACCATACTAAATTTATCAATATCATCAATTCCAATATAACTGAAATTAATGACATTGAATGTTGCTTATATAAACCATATTCAAATCAATTATTTGTTAATTATTTATATTTGTATAACTATTCAAAGTTTATAAAAAAAGACATTTTAATCAGAGGCGAAGTTAACTGAATCGACTAAAATTTCGGTTGAAAACCAGGTTTTTTTAATGGTGAGGGAACTACCTATAGAACAAGCGTTACAATTACAACCTTCCCAGCAAGCACACAACGTTGTGTGATTGCTGGGTTAGCATAGTCAAGTTTACCAGAACAGCACAGACCAGCAATAGTATTCTTCTGGAGCAGATAATGCATAAATGCGGTTAGCTTGCAATTCGCAATTTAACTGCCTTTTTTTGCATATCAGACTTGAGATTAAAAACGACTGATATCTTTAAAGAGCCTGAGACAAGTCAATATGTTTAGTATGTTATGCCTTGAATTAGATTTTACTTAACACAGAAATAAAGTTAAAGCTAACATACGGAATTGAGTTGAAAAGCTTAAATGAAAATGACATACCAAAGCCGTTAGAACTAGGAGGCATATGGTGCTAATTTCAACAACGTTTGCGTGCTCCTTTTTTGATTAATAATCTTTCTTACGAGTTGTTTATTTAATAGAAAGAGATGACATAAAGTGTTTTCTCTTTGATAACGAGCAAATAGGGAAAGTTTTGGCCATTCTTTTGACCATTGACTGAATATTAAGAAAGAAGAAGCATCTGAGATGTAGCAAAATTTATTGCATTTTTAAAAATAATTTAATAAGCTTTAAACGGGTCACATCAATGAAAATAACATTGTCTTAGCGGTTTGCTGAATAATAAGGCGAAAAGAAAAATTAAAGTTTATCTTTTTTTAAAAAAGCCACCTTGCAAGTGGGTGTATACCCAGCAAGCACACAACGTTGAAACAATGTTGAAATAACGTTGATCGACGTTGATCAACGTTATTTCAACATTGTTTCAACGTTGTGTGCTTGCTGGGTAGGTTAAAATATATTCCTAACGTGTCTTTCTTGCAAGCTATGCATCACTTTTGCAAAAATTTAACTAGATTACTGCAAATTTTGTTTGGAACTATACTCTTATTTATTGAATTTTTTCGGACCTCAACTAGCTCTCTGTCCATCCGAGCCCAAATAATTTTTATTGGAATAATATCTAGTGATCGAACTGGCAAAGGCATTAAAATAATTTTGTTCCATCCAAGCATTTTCTTCTATACGAGCTTACGAACATTCGTTTCAAACAATCAGCATGACTACCGATGGAATCATGCAGTTCTCTCGCGTCTCTATATAAATGTGCGTTGGTTGATTCAACCTTTCCAATCGTAAAGAGATATTACACAAAACTACTCGATTAAAATTAAAGCAGTTTCAAAAATCAATACTTCCACCGCCATCTCGCAAGCTCAGTAGGATAAAGCGAAGATTATGCTTTTCAGATTCACATCTTTTAAAGAGAATTATCATCCAGATGCTGGATGATATTAAATAGCACTTATTCGTCGTTTTAAAAATTTTCTGAGAATTTCTGAGGCAATTCTCATAAACTATTTACCAACTGCTGCTAATTTTAGTTTATCTTCATTTTGATGTTTCTTTTATTGCTTTTGGACCCATTTTATGTATTTTAGTTTTCAGATCTTCTCAAATTCTCAAAAAATGTCATAAAATTAACTTAACATGTCCGTATTAGCAACTTATGCAACTTTTTGTAATGACACTATTTGAGAAGAAAATAGAACAGAAATCAATTTATAACTTTTAAGGCCCAATTTTTTTCCAACATTTTTTGTTTTTTTGCACTTGATAAAGCGAAATTAACAAAAAGTAACGAACTGGATAAACTGTTAGCACTAGTAGTGCTAGTACTGGAACATATAAGTTGTAGAGAAATATTTCTTTTTCATTTTCTTTATGCACTAGGGCAATAGCTACCCTCATATGTATGTGTGTATGTATGTATGTATGTATGTATGTATGTATGTATGTATGTATGTATGTATGTATGTATGTATGTATGTATGTATGTATGTATGTATGTATGTATGTATGTATGTATGTATGTATGTATGTATGTATGTATGTATGTATGTATGTATGTATGTATGTATGTATGTATGTATGTATGTATGTATGTATGTATGTATGTATGTATGTATGTATGTATGTATGTATACATATATATTAGTAAAAGACTTCTGCACTCAAGAGTGCTCAATTGAAAATAGCAATTACATTGAAAGTACAGTGAAGGATGACAACTTTCTTGATATTTAAGTTTTCATACCGGCGTACCGGCAATCTTCAGCTAAAATATACAATCGCCCACCCCTAATAAAGTTAATAGTAAAAAAAAGGCTTTAATCAAATTTTTTTTTCTTGTAAAAATTTATGCATTTTGGCTGATGATTGCCGGTAATTTATTATGTTAGTACTGGTTTTTACAAACATTATCCTATCTTACTGTATGAAGTTTAGTGTTATACATACTTTTGAACAGTTTAGTGTTACACCATTTTTAAATTGACCTCTCAAAGTGACAAATTTAGCACAATTCGTGAATATGAATAATTTATTTCAGCATAACACAATACAGCCAATTTTTTTTAAATCCATTAAAACCATCGCGCACAATCCATCCCAATACATCCATCCCAATACATCATCCCTATGCATGGTCATAAAAACGACTAACATGAGTTAATACGCTAAAGTTTACAAAAATATATTTTTCACTCGCTCATAAACAGATATATCAAAGACTTATTTGTAAAAATTTTATTCGCCACATGATAATTCTTTACTGTTATACTTTTAGTGTATTTTTTTTTATGAAAAAAACATCTACACGCAAGTTCTATAGTAAAGATAATACATTAATGCTAAGCAAAATGTAATTAACATTGCTAGAAATGTTTGAAAAATTTTATGAATAGTATTTTAATTAATGTCTATTAAATAAAAAGCATTTTTTTAAAAATAAGATGGAAAGTGAAGAAATAAACGCATCCTCAGAAAGAAAAAAGCTCATTCGAACCAGGAGTAAACACAAACTCTTGGAAGAACGCTATGATGATCATGTTGAAGAGTTATTGCCGGAAGATCATCATCGAGGAGATATTGTATCCACAAATCGCATGCTTGCTTATACTGACGCAATAATGGCAACTTGTGCAACCTTTCTTGTACTACCTTTAAAGAATTTAAAAAAAAAGAAAGATGAGCAATCTCTTTCCGAGTTTGTTTCTGCTGTTCACACAGAGTTTATCATGTTTTTTTTGGGGTTTATAATTGTACTCACTGTTTGGGAAAATATGAACATTCGAGCAATTGTAATCAAACGAGTCGATGATTTTGTTTTAACATTGGTTATTTTTGAGATGCTAACGACTACTGTTCTTCCATTTGCGTTGACACTGCAAGGGCATTATCCTTATGAGAAAGTTGCCATTTTAGCAACATGCGTTGTTTTAGGCGTTCTTCAAGTACTAGATATTGGAATGGTTTTGTATGCAACACATTCACCAAAGCTTCTGCATATTGATTTGAAGAATTGGTCCAAGTCTGATCTTCGAGAGTTACTTCTGATAATGATTTTTAGACCTTTAGTTAGTTTAATCTTACTAGTAACTGGTGGTGCGTTTTCTTTAGTTCACTTTGGTATATCTTGGGCCTTTATCGCTTTACTAACCTTTATGCCCACGATTAGCAAACTTTACTGGTTCGTTCGTCGACGAATATACAAATATGAAGAAACAGAAAAAGTCTCGTTTTTGTTACATTTTTCAAAAGGTAATGTTTCGAAAGAACGTGTAGAAGTTATGAGCGATGCAGCTATTGCTGTAATTGCCTGCATTATTATACTTGATATTACTGTGGAGGAATTTCCCAATCAAGAGGATGTCAACCAATATGGCTTAAGCAATACATTGATGCAAATGAAATCTGAGTTTCTCAAGTTTTTCGCCACGTTTTGCACAGCTTCGGCTCTATGGTACATTAATCACACCGTCCTACATTTGATTAAAACCTTTACCTCGATTATGCTGTATTTTCAGAAAATATTTCTGGCATTTTGTTGTCTTTGCCCTCTTGCAACAAATATGATTTTAAAATTTGCAACTAAGAGGAACGATGATTCCAAGTTTGCTATTCGTTTTTCTGCAATGATCGTGCTTTGTTCAAGTATTGCAAACTTTTTTATATTATTATATGGTTTGCTAACAGGAACTAAATACTTGCACGACTGGGCTTCATTTGCACATTTCAAAACAAACACCCGTCAGCATTTGTATACATTGGTTAAAGCATTAAATATACCATTTTGGTCATTAATTTGTATGTCCGGAAGTTTAAGTTCCGCTTCTTCAGCACTTTACGTTTTGTATGTAACATTCTTTGCATCTGTGTGCTCATTTTTTATAGCTAAAGTCACACTAATGAACCATGTTGGAAAAACTGTACCTCATTTGCGATACACTTTTACCATCTTACGTAAACCATGCTCTGACCAAGAAAAAATGGCAGAATACGAAACTATAAAAAATGTCGAACTTAAGTCTGTTATTTCTTTACAAGCTGAATTTTCTGGGATAAGAAACGGAAACCTAGATTAACTAAAAAGAGAAAGGGTTATATAAGAAAATATGTATTTTTTTGAACTTTCTCTAACTGTTAATGTTTAATATGGGAATCTTTTGAAGTGTTTGTAAATCTTCTGTTCGTAAATATTTTTTATTGTTAATTCCGTTATAAATTTTATTTGTTATACTTAAGTTGTTAACTTTTTGTCACATGATACAAAGTTGTTGGTTTGATGCAAAATAAAAAATGTTGAAAATTATCACAAGAAAACTTCTTGTTTCAAGTTCTTGTATTTAAGTTCATACTGAAAGAAATATTTTGTTCAAAGATTTCAAAAGTAAAATGTGTTATCACGAGGTTGAATAACATTTTATCTTCAAGCCCAGGCGCTTCTCTAACTCAAGCCCAGGCGCTTGGCGATTTTCATTCTCTAACTCGGAAACTTTTTGCTCTTCATCTTCTACCAACTCATTCAGGCTCCAAAATCCTTCGTAGCTATAGAGAGGTGGTGTAGAGTTGGAGTAGTAGATATTACAATAAGTATTTTTAATTAACCTGTTGAAAGCCTAGTCCCGACTTAAAAGATGGATTTGATTCAATACCTTCCTTTTATCTATGGATTTGGTAGCCATCGATAAGAAAACAGAAAGTTTGAATGCCATTATGACTGGTTTTTGAGGTTTCTTACAACTAAAATGCACTCCATTTGAAAGCAACATAAAACAATCTGCGAATCCTTTTGATTTAAGATTTTATAAAATTTGATTTAAACTTTTATAAAACCTTAAAAGTATGAGCATTATTACTGTGAAGCATACAAATAGAATTCTTCATCTTTTTTGATTGAGGCTAAATATAAATGCCAAATTAATAATAAACGTCTAGGAAAAATGAATCATAATAGGGATAAGGAAAAAAAAAAGCTTTTGCAAAATTTAACTTCGTGATTTTCGGATAAAATCAAAAGAATATTTTTATACGAATATTTTCAATGTTAATTGTATATTTATAATATACAATTGAAGTTAAAAAAAAAAAAGGTTAATAAATGTTTTTATACTCTTTTGCATATTTACGGTAATATTAAAGTCGCGGAGTGACCTTCTTTGAGTTTTCGTCTCAACCAAACTATGAGGGCTGCCTTCATGTTTATTCCATTATCCAAATTGAATAATTAACAAAAATTTCGTACGAAATTTTTAACAAAATAGAAAAATAACAAAAGAACAACAACTTTCGTTTATAAAAATTTCTGATAAAAATTTGCTTTTCCATTTTTTATTTTAATTTTTACACAACAAAAAATAAATAAAAAATCGATGAATAGATGAATAACTAGAATTCACAGTTCGCTTCGTCAAAATCAGAAGTCAAAAAAAGAAGCACCTCTCGAAAGAAGTTGAAATCTTTAAGACACATTTTACACGTAGAATAAATAAAAGTTCAATGATCCATGCTTTTTAATATTTCTTGTAACATAAGATCTCTTCTTTGATTCAAAACATCTGAATTCTATTAAAAGTTTTACAAATTTTGTAAAATATAGAAACATTTTATTTTTTCTCCTTTTATTTTTTCTATGTCCAGCAAGTTGAATGGCGCAATATCAGTATCAAAAATTTAAGAATCAAGGTTTTAGAAATTTAAGAATCAAGGTTTTAGAAATTTTATCGCGTATAAATGAAAAATTATAAAAAGACCATAAAATGTTCTAGAAATTTTATAGTTCGAGAAACCAATACGACGGGGATCACTACGGTTCTACATTTCAGCATGGTGTCTCACACTGTAAACCATAGAGACCACCAGGTTTTATGTCTATTATTATAATAGTGCTATTACAATAGTAATACCTACAATAGAATCTTGAAATAGTTTAGAAATCAACAAATGCTTTTAATGGAAAAAGTGTTTAATTTGGTTATGATAATTATACGTGATAAATATATGTAAAAACTTAAAAATTGATTTTTCCAACCTTAGCACGCAAACCAGATTTTAAAAATATTTTTAATTAACCATATACATTAATACTAAACTAATAATAAAGGTTTTGATCGAGTGACACGACATAAAACCTGGCGGTCTCTCTGGTTCACAGTGTGATGTGCTTACGCTTTTAATTATGTTAAATTATGTTAAATTCAGTTTTTCAATGTTCGAATAAACGATAAAGTTAAATGTTTTTCCAGAGACAAAATTTTAAACATTTTTAAAAACATACATATTGCTTATATTTTTAACATATTGCTAAAATAACCATATTGCTTTTATGAGACACCCTGCAGATATTTTTATTTTCAGTTTGACAAAAGGGAAAAAATGCTTCCAATAAAATACTCTTGTAAAACCGTAAAAAAGGTTACTTTTAAATATGGTTAAAGAGTAATAACAGAAACCTATTTTTTTAAAAAGAGTTTTAACAGATCTTCCTGGTCAGTCTGATAACTTTTAAATTTTTTTAAATTCATTCACATACTAATGATAAAATATAATTAACAACTATTACAAAATTGTAACAAATGATGTGTGTTAGTTACACGCTAAACGTTTATATGAAAGGGGCCATTTTTGAGATTTGATAGCAGTAACTTATGACAACATTTTATGCGTATTAAGCTAATTACGCAATTCAGCTTGTTAGACGCTACATAATTACAGTACACAGTAGGTGTATGTATGTATGTATGTATGTATGTATGTATGTATGTATGTATGTATGTATGTATGTATGTATGTATGTATGTATGTATGTATGTATGTATGTATGTATGTATGTATGTATGTATGTATGCATGCATGCATGCATGCATGTATAAAAATTATATATAAATTATGTATACATCTGTAAATTGCATTTAAGTAAACCTACCTTCCAAAGAACAAGAAAATCGTCAGCACCATAAGAAACAAAACCTTCTTTGCCACAATCAACAATACCCTTAAAAACAGATTTCCAAACGCAGCAATAAGATATAAAATATTAAAAATTTTGCCTCAAAAAAGCAAAATAATCGAGAAAAAGTCATTTTAAAAAATGACTTTTATTATTACTATTTCTTTCACTATAAATAGTATAATTAAAACAAGATTGAAAATGATTTTATTTTGCCTCTAAATAACAGTTTAAAGCACTTTACGTAAGGAAGCACATGTTCATAATAAAAGTACTTTAAAAATTCATATAATAAATTTAAATAATAAAAGTGCTTAAAAATTTGATTAAAACTTCCATTTCATTTTGGATTCTAATTTAAATAAAATTTATAAAAATAGTTGTAAGTCAAAATATAAAAACGCTTTAATGTAATAAGTAATAAACTTAATGTAACTTGGGTCTGATAAGTACTTAATTGGATGCATATGTAGACCAGATGGTTTTATTGGGATGCTTGATATTGACTTGATATTCAAGAGAGATGTAAGTTATGTAAATGAAATGGGATTTAAAAATCTATTAATTATGGGAAATTTCAATTTTTCATCGATTAAATGGTGAGGTGGAGCACTGGAAATGATTATGAATGATACTGAAATTGAACGTTTCAGATTCGAAGTATATATTTGATTATAGAAAATTATGCAAATATATATTTGATTATAGAAAATTATGCAAATATATATTTGATTATAGAAAAGTATGCAAATATATATTTGATTATAGAAAATTATGCAAATATATATTTGATTATAGAAAATTATGCAAATATATATTTGATTATAGAAAATTATGCAAATATATATATTTGATTATAGAAAATTATGCAAATCTAGAATTCTTAAAAACGTAAATTGGTTTAAATGTTTTGAAACCAAGTCAGTTCAAGAGATGTATGACTTGTTTATATCTTACGTTACTGTAAAACGTGTAATATGCTTATGTCGATTAAACTCGAAAAAACAAAGCAAAAATCACCTTTGTTTAACTCTAATTGGTTAGATAAGAAATTAATTGAAAGATACAAAAATTTTTGTAAAAATCTGAAAAAAGAAAAAAGATTTTTTAGAAAAATATACAAAGAGCAACTAGTTGATAGATAGCAAAGCTAATCCTAAATTGGTATAGCATTATGTTAATAGACAACAGAATATTAAGAGTTCTATCAAGGCGTTACGAAATTTTAATGGGGATATAATAAACGATGTTAAAGAAATAGCAGAATTGTTGAACAAAAAGTTACAGGATGTGTTTGTGACTGAAGATGATGGTCCATTACCTGAATTCGACAATTATATTGATTCTTCATTTAATAATCTTATGATAAATCTTGATGAAGTAGCCAAAAGATTAAGCGCATTAGATATTTCAAAAACAGGTGGAGTTGATTTAATAAACGCTATTGTATTAAAAAATTGCGCGTGTTTAATCGCTTATCTCTTAACATTAATATTTAAAGCATCTTTAATAAACAGCCAAAACGATAGTGATCTTCCAACATCACACCATTGTTTAAGAAAGGTGATAAACTTGATCCAGGCAATTATTGACCAGTGTCACATCTGTTCCATGTAAAATATTAGAAGGCATACTTTATTAGAAAATTACTAGAAGGTTATTATTAGAAAAGTATCTGTATGATAATAAACTCATTTGCAAAGAGTAACATGAATTTTTGAAGAGTAAACCGTATACAACAAATCTATTGGAAACGTTGAATTTCATATCATACTGTTTAGCAAATAACATCCCAGTTGATAAAATACGCTATATATTATCTAAAGCTTTTGAAACTATTCCTTATAAAAGACTATTACTAAAGTTGGAAGGCTATGGTATTAGAGGATTGTTTCTAAAGTGGATCGAAGCTTTCTTAAAAAATCGCAGGCAATGGGTTGTTCTAGTCAATTCTGAGTCATATTGGAGAGAATTTTTAGTGGAGTTCCGCAAGGCTCGGTATTGATTGTTATATTTGTAAATGACTTGCCTAAGCTGCTTAAAAGTCTAACTAAAATGTATTCTGATGATGCAAAGTGGTTAGCTGATGTTTCTACAGAAGAAAAGGTTTTAAACTTACAAAATGATCAAGAAAATGTGATCAAGAAAATGTGAGTGGTCTAGCAAATGGTTATTGAAGTTTAACTTGGAGAAATGTTTAGTGATGCATTATGATTGTAAAAGTAAGTGTAAAGATTATAGCATGGGAGAAACTTTTTTTAAAAACATTTTTTAACATTCAAAGAACGGCTAAAGCAATTAAATATTATAACATTAAAAAAAGAAACGAGAAAAAGGCGATCAAATTTCAGCTTTTCAAATTATTTAGTAATTTATAAAAATTTCAGCAGGCAAAAGATTTTAAATTCAAAACAGACTCTTCATGAGAGAACATAACTTGTGGTATGATAGAGATATAAGCAATTATACTCCTAGGTACAATTTTCTACTTAACAGAGCATCAACTAACTGGAACACTCTTCCTAGTGACAGTTAATTCAGTTAATCTAAATGGATTCAAAGAAAAAATTGACTTAAGGCTAGAGAAAATTTAAACAAAGAATAGGCTGACAAAGTGTGGAAACACACTCGCTGGCTTTGCCAGGTATAGCTTCCACAACAACTTCTAACAACGAAATAACATGAAGGACTTGTAATGATGAAATTAGACTAGAATCAGTGATCTCTAATCAAAATCAGGTTGTTTTAAACTAGAATCAGTGATCTCTAATCAAAATCAGGTTGACTTCAACACTTTCGGGAAGACTAGAATCAGTGATCTCTAATCAAAATCAGGTTGTTTTAAACTAGAATCAGTGATCTCTAATCAAAATCAGGTTGACTTCAATACTTTCGGGAAGATTGTTTATACTTTGACAAGTAACAATTTTGCCTAATGCAAACTTAAGTAAAGTGAAACGTTCCAAAATATATTTTATTGAAGCTATCAAAAAGAAGAAGGACAACTCTTAAACTATTAGAAAGAAGGAGAATGCTATTGAGCAAGAAGAGCAGAAGGAGAATGCTATTGAGCTTTTCATTTTATATTGCTAAATCAAAAGATTTAAATACTAAAAACAAATGCAAGACCGAAATAAATTATTTTATGCAAGATTTTTAAAACACATATTGGTTATTGTTTCTGAGAGAAAGATCTTATTTCATCATCTTTTAGTTGATGTTCCAAAACAAGGTTTTGACTAAGAACAATTAGTGAGAGCTGTTTGCTCAAGCTACAGAATCTTGGGAGACAAAATTCTCATTTATTGGCATGTGACAACAGATCTAATTGTATCTGTAAGTACTGTTTAAATGTCATTCTTTCATGCAAGTTGAGCGTGGGTTTCAAACCTCCAATACCCTTAAATTTCCTAGTGAATAATTAAAAGGTAATACATACTTTAAAAACTGTTTAATGTCTGAGTATACATAAAAAAATTAACAAATTGACTAAATCTTTTTTTATATTCCAAAAAAGAAAATTAACTCTTAAAACCTCGTTGTGTTGTAACAACATGAAAGTAGATCTAAGTTTCATGCTGCATGTGAATTTATAAAAATGTATTTTTAATATGAAGTCCTTGACCTCAAAAGCTCTAACTTAATTTATGGCATTTTTAAACTTGATAATTAGAATTTTTTTTTGCTATTTCACCTTTTTAAGACAGACACAGAAATTTTTATCTGAAACCATTAAACATTCTTTAAATCCCTACTTGACTAACAGTTAATAATTTGCAAAAAAAAAAAAAAAAAAAGCCATATGTACCAAATATGTGTAAAAAAAAAAATACTATTCACATAAGTAACATTTGTGCAATGTTATAAGAAGAAATATCATTAGACAATTTTTAAAGCATAAAATTAAAAAATGCGTTTCCATAAAAATACTTAATGCACAATTTTATGTAACTTAGACACGCAATAAACTAAATTACCTGAACAGAGCTTAAATGGATACGGCATTCACCTAATAAACTTAGCTTGACTGGTAAATTAGGGCACTGAAAAATTCTACAGGAAAAAAAAAAAATTTTGAAAAAACAAGATCAAGGAAAGAGAAAAGCTAATTAAGTCCCAAAGTAAGCACTAAGAAATCAAAGAAGGTACAGTTTTTTAAAGAAGGTACAATTTTTTAAAGAAATTTTTTAAAAATTTTCATACAACTCTCAATGACTTTTACATTAAAAAAAAAAAAAAAAAAATCATAAGGAATATTAAAAATAAAATATTTTAAAAACTTAATAACTTTTTTCCAATCAGCTTCTCTATAGCTGGTACATTTTCACCTGAAAACCTTTCTACAAAAAATAAAGATGAGAAATTTATTACTAAAAAAATACAGATAAAAAAAAAATTGTAAAACTAAAATTTGTATTAAAGAATCAAATACACAAAAAAAAACAAAAAAAAACAGAGAAAAAATTTTAAAATAGTTCAAAAGTACATATTAATTACAAATATATTACTTGCGCTGTCTCCCCACAATCGAACTGTGCCATCACAAGAAGAAGTTGCCAAAATTTGGCTAAATTTAATATTTTAAAAATAGAAACCACAACAAAACAAAAACAGAAACCTTGTTGCTATGGTTTCAGTTAACTTTAAAAAAGTCAACATTTTCTTTGTTTCCTTATATTTGGAGGTAGTTATGAAAATTTTTTAATTTTCCTGACATATATGAGTATAAACTTGCCCATCATTAAGTACAGCAACTGATGTAACCTGTGCATGGTGAGCTAACGGTTGTTCAACAATAGTCTTTTCTAAAAATAAATGTAAAAGAAGATAGTAGAAAACATAATTAATTTGCACATACATTGAATGTTACAAAATATATTGAATCAACATATTCAATTCATTGTTTTTTAAAGAAAAAGCATAATAAAAATACCATTGGATTGGGCATTGAGAGTTAAGTCAAATATTGCAAACCCACAGCCAATTGTTGCAATCAAATACTTCTAACATATGAAAAAACTAATTATGTAATATTTCTAACTGTTTATCTGTTATTATTATAAAAATTTTCATGTAAAATTGTAAACTCATTTTCCATAACTCTTTTGTTTTCTTTTGGGAAAATCTAAATAATAAAATCTGGATATCTTACTTGCTCTAACACCAGCAGCTGTTGAACATCATACGGAAAAGTGTGATTTTCATGGTCAATATAATCAGGATGATGATTGAACTTTTTCAGAGGTTCAAAACGATGTGAAGTCCAAATAACTATGCCACCATCAACTGAAGCAGAAGCAAACATGGCATCTACAAAAGAATTAATAAAACAATTTAAAATATGCAATTTTTTGTCAAATGCATATTTTAAAAAACTAATATTTTTTAAATGTAAAAAAACTGTTGCTTAACTTTGTTAAACTCCATTTTGTGGTTTACTTTTTTTACAAATCTACATGACTTATTGCATACTTATTGTAATTTTTTTAGACATAAAGAGAATCGGAAACTTTAATGAATTACATACAATTTGTAAAAAAATTTCATAAATTCAAATTAAACAAAGCAGCATTAGTTACTTATGAAAAAAGTTCTTTCATCATGTTAGAAATTTCCAATTTGGACTGACAAAAAAATATTATGTGTTACTAAGTAACTACAAATACCAAGTTCAAAACAAAGGTATTGTTGCAGTTATATTAAATAAATCTTGAGGGATGCATTTGAGACCATTAACAATCAAAAAAAACACTTTTTTTCTAACCATCTCTTATGAACCCTTCAATGGAGCTTCTTTTTCTTCATTCCTCCTTTAAAAAACATAATCACTCCTTACAATGATCGTTTTTAACTTAAAGTATTTAAAAATCATCAATTATTATTCTTCATCATTTTGAGATAAATCAATTTCTCAAAGTCCTGGAGGATAAGATCCTTATCTGGATATTGGTGGAGTAGGTGAGTAAATGACAGAGGCTTCTTTTAATTGAAGTTGTACTTCCTTTGGTTCAACTTTTTTAAAAATATTAAAACACATCAGCCTTCTTACTAATTGTCTGTCTCTAAAACAGAGAGCTAAAAGTTGATGAAAATTCTGGTTCATCATTGCGTAGACAAAATTGGTTCATCATTCCGTAGACGTTAATGAGAGTGAAACAGAGAAGAATTCCTAAGCAAGCTTGGTAAAAAATGACATGGCAACTCTGCAGCTTTTCTAAACCTTAAACCTTGAACATTTCCTTTTTTCAGAAAAATCAACAGCTGCGTATGGTTGATCAACATTAGACTGATACTAAAATAGGATTTACTATTTATTGAACTCTTGTATTTTCTATTTACATATTTGTTGTTTGTATCTTTTATGACCATTTCTGTAATTATAGAAGGAAAATCCTTAAGATGCTTCAGCTAAACAATTGCTATAAGAATTTTGCTTTTTCTAACTTTAATTGGTGTTGCAGCAAAACGTGCAAAACCTTTGATGCTTTCTTTATTTCACAAGACATCACACTGTTAGTTCATCATTCATGATTTGTCAAAAATTATGTTGGTTGTGTAATGCCCATATGATATGTTTTACTCATTACTATTTTCATCATAACATCTTACTCAATTATAATTATACAAAATGATTGAAAATCAGAAAAACAAAATCAATACTAACATCAATTGATACTACTGGTCAAAAGATTATGCTCACCTCATAATTTTAACTAAATATAATAAAAACCAAGATTTTCCTTAACTATTGTATTTTGCTAGAATTATTTATAAAAAAAGTATCCCTTGTTGAAACAAAATATGTTGACTCTTACAAAACTTTTGAAGATTTTTTTGATTCTTCAAAACATTTGTCTTTTGCCTGTGTAACAGCAGCACATTCTCTTGCAATTGGTTTGTCCAGTAATTCTCTCTTGCAATTGGTTTGTCCAGTGATTCTCTCTTGCAATCGGTTTGTCCAGTAATTCAGTTTCAATTTAATTCTATCAAATTTTTTAAAATGTGCTGAGCTGTTTTTTATTGATTGGTTGTGTTTCCAAAATCTCTTTATGTAAATTTAATTACCTGTTGAAATTTAACAAAGTTGACTAAAATCAATATTAGTTTTTGTTTAAATTGTTAAAAAAACAAACAAAAAAAAAAACTTCCCCTATAACTTTGAGCGTGATTTTTCAAATACGACAAATGTTTTTCAAAATCAGAACATTTTGTCAGAATACAATTGTCATAGATGCAATTAGTTTGATAGTAGGTGAATTAAGGTTAAATTTACTTATGCTGTAACTAACAATGACTAATAGCATTAATATAATTTTAGTTTGAATGTTCTTCGCTTTTTTTTTTCTTTAATTCATTCCCAGTAACCAATTTATCAGCATTAAATTCAGAAATATACAGTTTTTAATCTCCAAACTTCTTATATAAAAAATAATAAGCTTCTTATACAAATATACTTGTTAATAAATTGAGTATGATGTAAGGTTTTACTTACTCAATTTATAAATAACTAAATATTAATAGTTTTTTCTTTTTTTACACTTAGCAATTTTTATTAATATTATTTATTTTTGAATAAATAAAAATAAAAAAACTAATTTATCACACAAATCTTTTAATTAGTCTGTGAAAAATGATATAAATAAGTTAAACCTTAAATATAAAAAACAACCATTTCCATTATTGTAACTTTTTTTACAGTAAAGAAATAAATATATACAATGTTTATTAAAACATTTTGCAAAGTGATATATTTAATTGTTCAGGCTTTGCGACTTAAAAAGAGTATTACAAAATTCAAGATCATCACCAACAAAATATTTTACCATTGACTAAAGGTCATAAACCTTTTTCTCTGAAAGCAAAAAACGCGTTGAATCATTTTTTAATAGAGGAAATTCTTTCAGAATTTCTACTTTCTGCTTATATTTTTCTCTGAGGGGTACCTTTTACCAATCTTTCTTCAATTAACAGACCAGAGAACGGTTTTTTGAATTTAATATGAAAAGGTAGATGTTTTTCATGACGCAGTAGTTTTACCTTTGCAAAAGGCACTTTATGGAAATATCAAGACTTGGAAGCAAGTTTGAAGTTTTTGAAGTCATCTTTGTTCATTTGTATGACTTTCAATTCTACTCCAGAAGTTTTTTCAATAGATGACAGTAACTTGAATAAGGTAGGAGGGCTGTAAATCTCAAAATGTCTTCATTTTTTCTCAATCACACTATGCACAGTGTCAATATTCTGTACAGAACTATGACCAGGCTCACTATACTTCGGTTCAATGAGTGGTATTCCTATTTTATAACAAATACTCCATATTTGTTATAAAATATTCCATATTTGTTACTTATCTTTACAAACAAACAATATATTTATAAATCCTGTTTAGTTCTTTTAATTATGAGTAATAATTTTTATTTACTGAACATTTCAATTCAATTTTGAGGTATAATTTTTTTTGTAAATAATGCTTTCAATTTGCACAAGATTACCTATTTTGTTCCTTGCAAAGCATCTCTTGATCATGAACAAACTTACACCATGATTAACTATTGGAATAACACATTGAATATTTATGTATTTGGCAACAAAGCATCAAACATACTGTCAATATAATCCTCTAAAAATTTCAAACTTCTATTCATCTGTGAATAAAACTAAAAACCATTGTTCAGTTGTCCAACTTTTTATATTTTTGCCCAACTCAATCTTTTAATACAATTTTTATGTACCATTGAAACAGATGCTGGTGTTTCCTGTGTGGAGTTGAGTTGCTCTCAAACTTCAACAGCTATGAGAGTACAATTTTTCTTAATTTAAACACAGATGAACTTGTCCTTTTGATTTGAAATCTTTTTAGATCAATAACAATTCTTATTACACCCACTTTTGCACTTTCTATGCAATGCTCCCATGACTGCACTTTGAGAAACATTTAAAAAATTTTTGTGCTGAATAGCTTTTTCTGAGTAATGCCACAATGATAATTTATGTTTCTACACTCAATTCCTCTCTTTAGTCCAATTTTTTACTATTAAAACATAAAAAGTGTATTTTAAAATATAATAGACAATTTTTAAATTAGATAACTATGTTTCTGCAACAGTTACTATATTTATTATGAAAACTGTTCTACTCACCTTTGTATAAAGTAAAACACAAAAAAACCGTTGAAGCACAAAGATGATGCTAAATATTATATGCATGCACTATGAAACAGTCATTAAAACAAGTAAAGAACTGCCAAACAGTCTCCCTCATTTTAAAGGGAACATGTTTCAATTTATTGCTAGTAGGATGTACATAATCGATAAAATCTACTAATTAGCTGACTAAATTATATAGAATTTTACAAAAAAGTGAACTTAAACTTTTGACCAGTATTTAAAAATTAAATATAACAACTGATTAGTCTATATTCACACTAAAATGTATGCAGTTATGTAAAAAATGTGTGGAAATTAATTTTTTTTAAATATGAAGCATATGTATTTTTAGGATCACATGAATTATAGCAGGTTTATTTATTAGATTTACTTCTGTAAGTTCTTACTTTTCTTTATGTGATACTTTATTTTTGTAAATTCCACATTTCTCTCTTTTTTTAAAGGATCTTCAGTTGAGGTAGTTTCTTTTAATACTTGAAAAGGCTATTGTTATCTCGCTACATCGGTATGGCTGATATGCTACCTAAATTCTTAGCAAATTTGTCAAGATGACTGTTGAGAAAATCAAAAAATAATGACTGTTAAAAAAAAATGAATTGAGTGTGGTTTGATATTTATGTTACAACCCAGACTCGATTTTACATTCAGTGAGGTCAAAATCTGTTTTGTGTTAATTTTTCCTTGCAGAATTTAATAATTAAAACAGAGAAATTCATTTTTAAATTTTATAAATGATTTACACAAAAGATTTACCCAACCATTATTCATGAGATATATTATACCTCTTGCACATAAAAATAACAAACAAACATTATTATGCTGAACATATTGACTAATTTTTTGATTTTTAGATAATAAACCAAAATACATGTCGACCCATTTGTCATCATTTGTCAATTTAAATGTTAAACTTAAAATTAAAATAACTTCTGCTGTGCTGTTGATTGATGCTTCAGCTTGCTAAATTTTTGTTCAAAACTTTATTGCAAAACATTTAAAAAGTAACTTTAATGAATTAAAAACATAATTCACCAAAATATACCAACCAATGATAGGAACAATTAGTGATACTGGTTCTCGGTGCGGATACAACTTTTGTTTTTCTTCAAGTATGTAATTGTTATCAGTTTCTTTTATATCAAATACAACTAAAAAAAGTTAAATTAACATATGAAATAAAAGTTTACCCTGCAAATTTTACCCTGCAGCAAAACTGTCCTTGTAATAAAAATTTTGTAATAAAAATTTGACAAGAATCTACTGATAAAAAACACCTCTAATTTTTTAAAAATAAAATATTATACTAAAAGGAATTTTACTTAAATGAGGATTGTCGCTAGCGGTGACAATTCTGTCTTCTTTCACTTGAAGTATTGAATGAATATCTAAATAAAAACTTTTATATAACTTGGCTCAAACCTATGGGAATAAGTAAAAATAAGCTCATTCAGAAAATGATCAAGATCTGTGAATTGAATAAGGGAAGTTATTTAGGAAAGGTAAAAAAAATCCAGCAAGATGTTGCAAGATCTTGAGGTTGATGAGTCTTTATATTTAGTCTCTAAAGGCACAATAACAATGAGAGTCCAAACAAAGAAAAACTGCAAAATGATTAATGGTTAATCAAAAAGAAAAAAGTTTATATCACAAATGTTAAACTCCTTTCACCTAAAGTTCAATATTAGAATATATCAAATCATTGTTCAATAAAGCATCCAATAAAAGTACACTTACAATCATACATCCAATAAAACTTAGACTTACAATCATAAGAATTTCTTTCAAAAGAGTAGAGTAACCTGAATGAAGTATCCCATAAACAAAGATTTTGACCCCCAGTGACAACCAATATTGAGGGTCTATTTAGAATGTAGAAACACTAAATTAAATAGTAAATTTAAAACTAAAATAAATAGTAATGTCTAATCAAATATGAAAAAATTCTAAAGCCTGATACATTTAGCTAAACTAATATTATTTTTTTTAAAAGACTGTATAGTCTTCAAAAATTTATTTTAAAGATGTTTATTACATAAGAAATGTGTCAAAAAAAAGTTTAAGCAAGTTTTTAGTGTAGTTCATAACGAAAAGTTCTTCAGCTTGTGCCAAATTATTTAGCATAACTTAAAGTTATAATAAATATAGCATAATTTAAAATTCACTATATGTCCAACTATAAATTAATAGTTGATGTATATATAAGTAAACAGTACTTTTCATACTTTTAATACAGTTATTTTGAGAACGTTAAATACAAATTGCTTTTGCAAAAAACTTTAAGCAAAGAATTTTGATTCTTTTTGGTTTTCACTGATAATAGTAAAAAGAGAACAAATCTGCACTAACATAATATCATATGTATTATTTCTACAATAACATAATATCTTATACATATTTCTCATTTTATGGCATTTTATTCATCCTTTTTGTGCTTATTATTATGTTGCATTAATTTTCAAGTTTTTCAGACAATAATAATAACAACAGTATAAAAGAACACTAAGTTATTTGTTGGTTATAATGGTTTTAACTTTTTAAACTTGAGTAAAGAAAAAAAAAACTGAGATTTTAGAAATAAAATAAAATAAAAAGTATATAATCTTAGAATTCAAATTATAAAGACTTTCGTTTGCTTACCTTAACTGTGCTTCCATGCTCTTTAACAATCTTTTTGCATTCTCCATTAAGACAATCCCAGATCTATAGTGAAAATCCATCAAAATATTATTTAAATTGATTTTGATGTAAGAAGGCTTGGATTTAGAACTTAGTGAAAGTTTATGAAGAAGTACAATAAACTAATTAAAAGAACAATTATTTTTACTATGCCTCTAGCTTAAAAGATCGAGTCAAAAAGTTTAGACCTGCCTCAGAAAGTCAAAAAAAATCAAAAAAAACAAGAGCTTAATTAATTTGTCTTGTTTTCTGCAGTAAATCTAAACTTAATACCATGTTTTAATAAATACATAGAATATTAATACTATTATGCATTTCTTGAAGCATAATGTAAATACTTGTTAAATGAAATATCTGTACAAGAGTAATAAAAGTATCAAGTTAACTTCAATAAAAGTAGAAGCAAATTGTTTTACTCTGATTGTGTCATCTAATGAAGCTGTGACCAGCATATTCAAGACTGTCTCTGAAACATTCTCTTTTAAAGATTTGTGCAGATTATTACCAAAAGAAATAGCGCTTACAACAGAGTGAGCCATACCAGACAAAGTAAACAAACTATTGCCATTCTAGAATCAAATTAATGCTACATGTAAACAATTTATTAACAATATAAGCAACACTATATAAGAAAATCTAGTACTTTTTATACAATGAGTTTTAACAGAACATTTAACAAAATTGATAAAATCAATTGCGGTAATTAACTTTTCTTATGTAATTATTTACTATAACAGCCAAATTACAAAAAAAATTCTGTAGTTTAATAAATACAAAATAACAAATGCTACAATTGCTACCTTTGTGTCCCACATTACAGCTTTCTTATCATGACCAATAGATAAAAAGCTATAAATAAACAATTTTATTGTAAAAAGTTTACATCAAAAAGTTTAAATCAAAAAATTTTTATTGAAAAAAAAAAATTTAAGTAGTGTTGTATAATATAAATATTATTGCATACTATAAATATTATTACATATTATAAATATTAATACATGCAACAAATACTATTACATACTATACAACATAAAAATAATTTAAAATGTGCAGAATGTAATTAAGATAATATGCAAAGTAAATTGCTAATCAAACTTTTGAAAAATGCACACCGAGTACTGTCAATATTTAAAGCACAGCTAACAGGTGCAGTATGACCTGATAGAATTACTATATCTTTAAAACAATTCAGTTGTTGGTCATGATCTATTTCAGGAACACTATTCTAAAAAAAAAAAAATGAAACTCTAAAAACAAAAACCTTTTTAAAAAAGAAAAATATTCCAAAAAACAATAATATTCCAAAAACAAAAAGCTTCATTGATTTTCAAAATTTAATTCAAATGTATTAAATAAATGATTATAAATTTTAAAAATTTATTCAAAAGAGCCAGGCTGCAGTATGAAAACAATCTAGAACTTATAAATTCTAAAATCTTACTTAAGTATTCAATAAATAGTTGGATAACAGAAATAATACAGTTACTTCTTCCAGAATAGTCTTTCCTTCTTGGTTCCACAGCAATCGAAACATTACAAAATGAAGAGAGACAATTTTCTTTTCATGAGCTTGAATCCCCAGAGGGTAAAGTTTTTACGGTTTTATTACACTTACACCTCTTAGATTTCAAAATGATAAAAATGTGTTGGTATTTAATTTCCTATAATAAAAAACATATTAATAACCTAATATATATATATTTAAGTGATTATCATCAATTTCCATAGATTGTTTGCTTAACACAAAATACAAAGGTAATAAACATCTTTTTAAAAAATAAAATTTTTCTTACCTCTGTGCTATTTAGAATATAAATCTTTGCTAAATAATTATTCTATATTCTATATTATTCTATATTATTAACCTGGTATAATTTTTCTTTTCAAAATTTAAATCTTATTTTAAATGTTTATGTTTTAAAATGTTTAAAAACAATTTTTATAACTTAAATATTGATAAATATTTTATTAAGAAATGAGTAAGAAATAAATAAATAATTGATTTTGATTTTATTAAAAAAATAGTGTTTGCTTAAAAATAAATATACAAGTAATTTTACTAAGATCAGAATGAAGTTAAAGAAACTAGTTACATTTGTTGTATGTATTGCTTTCAGTTTTCCATAAAAAAGTATTTTATATAACACATCTTTTATAATGCTGAATGAGATTTAAAAAATGAATCATTAAAGTATAACTCTAACTCATTGTCAGAAAGCTCAGATAAATCTTCATCATTTTTTATTGTTTCAAGATACTTTTTTGATAGACTAACAATATCTTCTGTACAGAGTTCATCTAAAGGGCACCCTGCTCTAAGAAGATCCCTCATTAACTCTAACACTTCATATCGAATAGAGTACCCAAAAATAATATAGTTACCAAAACAATCTAAATTAACTGCATTGGCATAAATATCATTACAACTTTTACTTGAAATTTCACAATTTACTCTATTGGACCGTAAGTCATCTTGAATGAGCAGCTTTAGTTTATTTACATTAATATCATATGTAATGTTTTCCCTAGAAGAATTTCTAGATGGTGGCTGTAGACCGAATGCAGATATTCTAGCTTCTGTATTTGAAAAAAGCAAACTCTTTAGAGATCGCATAATACATTTTTTAATTTCAATTGGAATCATCGCAGATTTTTCTGTCAATTCTTCACTGGTATCCTGCTCTTTATAATACTCCAGGTAATCACATATATCAGCTATAATTATGTACACATCTCTATAACTAGTTACTGTTGGTGGGCAGTTCACGGGTAATTTCATTACAGTCTCAAATAACTTTTGCTTAATTTCCCTCACAGCTCTCCACAATGAACCTTTTCTTATACAAAGATATGAACAAACTTTTTCAAAGTTAAACCAACTGGTTCCCTTCCCACTCAACTTTATTTTACACTTTTGATTTTTATATATACTTTGAGAAGATATGTGAGAGGCTGCTGCTGCAACACTTGCAACATATGCAGTAGACCCTTTGTTATATAACTCTTGTTCATGAATCACTCTGCCTACACGTTGAGCTAATGCTTCTGTTTCTTTGATTAGGACAGGATTTGGTTTTTTAAATAAAACTTGCACTGTTCCTTTAATTGTTTCAGCAATTACTTCCATTTTATCTTCAGCCAAAACTGGGAGTTCAAACCATTCCTGAAGCATTGTAGCATGCTTTTGTAAAAATTTATCAAAACCTGATATTCGGCAGAACTGTTTTATAGAAATAGCGTTTACTCTTTGACGGTATAGCAAATACAAGAGAGCTTGTATAAATTCTTTCTTCTTACTTATTTTCTTCGTTTTAATTTGATTCCATAACTTTGGCAGTAACAGAGTTGCTTCAGGAATTACAACTTCTAGTCCTCCAGTTAACTGAGAAGATAAAAACTTAAAAAGTTTTTCAAATGTCCTATAGGAATGTAATTGTGATTTATTTGACTCAAAATACTTAAATTCTGTTCCAGAAACAGCATTAGTGTCAACTAAAAATACAGTATCTAAAAAAAAGATGAACAACTAGGAGTAAATAGTTGGAAACAGTACTTATTATTTAGAAAATAATGGTAACATAACAAAAGAACACAACAATCAAAGTTAAATTTCTTTTAAAAATCTAACGTTTGAACTGAAATAGATAAGTAAATTACCTTGAACAGATCCACAACTGGTGCAAACTTTTTGTGAACTTTCATCTTCCACTGCTCCACCACATGATTTACAAAACATTTTTATGAGCTAAAAAAAGATACATACATACATACATACATACATACATACATACATACATACATACATACATACATACATACATACATACATACATACATACATACATACATACATACATACATACATACATACATACATACATACATACATACTTGGCAATTCTGCATATATATTTTAAGAACTTAATGAGCATTTTATGTCTCGAAACTCGGGTACTTAAACCTTCATTATAACACGCTTTTTTAAAGATAAAGCTTTAAATCTTAATTTAAAGAAAAAAGAAAAAGGAAAAAAAAATATATAAAAAGTCTTGTGTGTTCTCAGAAGAACATAAACAAGAAGTTTACTTTGAGGTCCGAGAAGTTTTAGGGAAAAAAAGTTTTTTTTTACTTTCTGCACTGATTTGCGCAAAACAAATTCACCTGACATCATTCTCTATATAAAAACTTTTAGTTAAAAAAAATTACGAATTAAGTGCAACTTTAAGTTGTGACTTAATTGCATTCAAGAATATTTTTTCTGATTAACTTTACCCTATGTAAAATATCTTATTGTATTAAACTCTTTACCATTTGCAATGTGTACTTTGCTTTCCAGGCAAGCTTAACTTAAAAATCTTTGAATTGACAGAATAGAAGATTGCTTACATGAGTAATTTGGCTAACTCTGCTTACCGTTGACAACGCACCTTATAAAAAACAGTGTACACAACGGCGTTGTATACACTGTTTTTTTAAGGGTCCTAAACTTTATGAAACCGTATTCATTTAAATTATAGTTTAGAGAATTTCAGTCCTTATTATATATTTATTTCTGAATGATTATTAATTTCATTCATAATAACTTGCTTATTTCAAGTCAGTGCTCTCTGAGAAAGACTCATAATATTCTTATATATCTTTTAAAAAGGATTAATTTTTTCATTAACAGTATAAAAAAATCTATATATAACTCTTAAATTTAACGGTGTTATTAATGTTCTAAAGTTGTCAAAATGCTTTTTTCTTTTTTTCTTTTATTTTCATTCATTAAGCTCTAAATTATACAAACCTCTTAATCTGTAGTAAATAAGATATATTGCAACTTATAATGTTCACCATTTATAAAACATCTTTAATAAGTATTTTTATTTAACTTTTTCAGTTCAAAGATACCATGTCAGATGACATTCTTGAATTATTTAATTTGGCTATTGGAAGCAACATATATGATACATCAAAAGAACACCCAAGGTATCATTTTTAAATGAGTTTCTTTTTAAAAAATAGTTGTGTTTTTAAAATTTGTTTGTAGTTAGTGTAGATTTTATTTTATTTTAGGCTTTGTGAATACAAGGAGAGACTTTATAAGTCAGGAGATCAACAAAATCGAAGAAGAGATTACTTAGAGCAACAAAAACAGTATACACATGTTTTTTTGCTTTCTTTCTATTACTAACAACAACAAAAAAATTTTCTGAAAAAAAAAATTGCTGCAATGTTGATTATACAGTGTTTCTAAATAAATATAGGCTACATTAAGATTTTTTGCTTCTGATTTATTCAAGGCATTGGAGAACCATTAATTTTTTTCATTCTACTTCATCTGTATTTTGACTGTACTAGCTGCTTTGGCAGGGGTCTCATAAATTTAAGGCTACCACCATTTATTTTAACTAATGAACATGTCTGCTAATTATAAGTGTTAGTTGTTAAGTTGTTTTTTACTGAATTCAAATTTAAGAATCATAGAAATTGAAAAAAGTTTTATTTTCAATGATTTTTTTAAAACAAAAAAGCAGCCATAACTTTTTTTGGACATCCTAGAACAATTTAAATTTTTCTCTTGTATTTTTAAAGGCAGTGACCTTATTTAAATGACTTTGCAAATCCATAGTGTGATTATTGTTAAACATGCATATAAATTTTTCTTTTAAAAGCTTTTTTGTTTTTCAGAAAACGCTTTGATGCATTAAGCTATGCTAGAAAGCTTGCTGATGGTGATCTTAACGAAGATGAGTTCACTCTGGCTTCTATGGAAGTTGAAGATTTGACTAGTGTAAGAGTATTAAATAACATTTTATATTTTTTGTAAATAAATTTGTTAATAGGTACTATTTACATTATCTTTTATTATATTTTATTGCTATGTTGATAATCAACAAAAGTACTCTAACAGTGTTTATATAAGATCTGGGAAATCTAGAAAATTTACTCTTTTTTTGAAAAAAGCTAAGAAAAACCTAGAGGAAAATTTTTAAAACTATCTACTTTAAATTTTGTAAAGTGCCGTTTTTACCTATTGTAAAGTTTCTTTAAATGTATCAAATGTTTTGCAGAAAGAAAAAACAAAAAGAATAAAGAAATATAACCCTTACAAAAATCAGGTAATTCTTAATTTTTTTACATTTTTATTGTTAATTTTGAAGATTAATGATGACAATAGGTTTCAAAGTTTTTTAGTTAGAGTATGAGTCATTAAGCGTTGCATTTGATATAATGTCAATCTAGTTTTTTTAGTTTTTTAAATATTTTTTGCTTATAATATTTTTTAGTTTTTTAAATATTTTTTGCTTAAATTAGTTTTTGAATTTTATTTCCATGTTTTTTTTTCTTATGCAAATAGTTAACCAGAGTCTATTTTACTTATTTAGAAAAAAGTTTTCAGAAAAGTTTTACTTTGATATTGTAAGGAGAAGGATATGTTGTAGATTTAGTTTTAAGAAATTTATTTAATAAAGTAAAATATTTTAGCAATAGCTTAGTATTAGTTTGTATCTTGCAATATGAAAGAGAAATTAAGTTTTGTAATTTTTGATATTGAATCATGGGCTAAATAAAAGTTGTTAACAAGAAAATGTGTTTACTACAAGACTGTACTATGATATTTCAAATGATTATTTTTCAGTTTGTTTCATTATACTAAAATAGTCCATATACAATTATACCTCTTAATTTGATAGCTGATCATAAAAATAGAGATTAAAACCATTTATCACAGGATCATTTTGTTAAAAAATAGTTTAAATAATATTTCAAGTTTAAGTTATAAGTTTAAAAAATGGTCTTTTAAAGTGTTTAGCAGGTATAGCCTCTATGGTACAAATGAATTTTTCAAACCTAATTGTTTGTCTAGCTATTTGTTTCAGATGTGGTTGTCAAGGACTAAAATCTCAATTTTTAAAAAACTTTGTTATAGTTTCCTATAAAGCCAGTCCTTGTGCCACAAAATATTTTTACTAAAGATAATTGTAGTTTATGAAATTTTACATAAACATCCTCCTTATGCATCAACATACCATCCCACAGTGGTCCGTTTGGGCTGTTTTGCGGACAAATTTATATAACTATTTGAAGGCAGGTCAAAATTGCCTCAGATTTATATTATAAAGTTGCGGCCTATGTGTTAACATCAGGGTAGCAATCGTGCAAAAAATGGGGTGCTGATCCGCCCAGGGCGTCACTTTTTTATGGGTGTTAAAAAAAAAAAAAAAAAAAATTCTTCTTTCTAGTTTTTAAATTTCCTAACAGCACTACCTCCTTCCTTTACTTGCTTGTATTTTTCATAAAGGAGCGGCGAAAACCATTTTCCAACCCCTGCGATTACTGTGTATGCAGCCTAAATTTTTACGCCGAATCAAACTTTTTAATTATGTAATTTTGTAAACCATAAATAATGATTTGTATTTACAAAATAAAAATATTGTATAGTATTTTATTTATGTTGCGTAGTTATAACTACAACTATTCATGCAAGCTATAGCTTGCATTAAACACAGGAATTAGGTAATGACATTCATCACTGAATTAAAACTTCCTATTTACGAATTCTAGCAATAGTTTATATTGAATTAAAACCCTCAAAAATTAACATTAAAAGCCATATATAACAATTAAAAATAAAAACTGTTTAACCACATTTTCGTCGCCAAATGGGTTAAAGCTTTTTAAAATAAAATTATTCAATTCAGAATAAGAACAAACATTAAACACTGAACACGATAAAAACAATTTAGTAAAAGTATATTACTTTGTTTCTGGTAATTTCTCCGTTCAATATGGTTCTCTATACAGAACAAGAAGTTTTTTACTTTTACTTTTAAACTCTAATGCAGATGGAAACAACTTAATATGGGAACAAATATCTCCAAACTCAGATTTTTCACAGAGGCCTCTTATGCTTCAAATGGGAAAAGAATCACGTGAGAATGCACAATCTTTAACCGTTTTTAATGCGGATATAAAAACAATGAAGGAGGAAGGTTTCATTATTATCTTCAATGGACAATATTTGAATATTAAAGTAAACATTGTTGCAGACAGTTTTGACAGAAAAGCATCAAATATATTTCAGGGCCTTGGAGGTGCTTACTGTGATCTTTGTGATTTATCTAAGGAACAATGTGAAGATATATGTACAATTGAACAGGGATTCGTTATAAATAGAGACATCGAAACCATGGAGCAGATATTTTTGGATTTAGTTCAAGAAGACGGCTCTTTAACTAAAAAGTCAAAGGATTATGATGTTCGCCATGGACAAACAGCAAGTCCAATAGCTGGATCTAACGTAAGGTCTGTACAAGTACTCCATGCATTACTCCGTGGATTTGACCACTTTATGAAAGTTGTGGTTCATTTATCTGCAGGAGTTCACGCATGGACAGAGTCTAAGACAGCCAGTACTACGCACTTCCTTGAAATAGAGAAAAAAAATATACAGGAGTTAATTGGAAAAAAAACAGGTATCAAGTGGGATTTTGCAGATTCATCAGGTCAAGGGGGTAGTACTACAACTGGCAACGTTGCTAGAAATCTTCTTTATAATGAGAAAAATAGAAAACTGATTACTGACTACATTTCAAATAAACATGCCAGAATGTTAGCAGAGCAGTACGGTTTCTTGTTGTCTAATATTATTCGTGCTATGTCATCTAGTCAGAAAATTAACATAAAAAAATATAGAGATATATGTAAGGAGACAAACATTCTTCTTCGACAAGAAATGCCCTGGGTTAGTTTGACACCGACTATTCATAAGTTATTAGGACATACTTGGGAGCTTATTGAGTTAAATAATGATACAGGACTTAAATCATGGAGCGAGGAAGGCATGGAGGCCAACAACAAACAACTTAGAATATTTAGAGAAAAACTATCAAGAAAAACAAAGCAGTTGCAGAACTTGGAAGATTGTTTTAAAAGACTCTGGGTGGGCTCTGACCCTTTAGTTACCGAGCAAAGGAACAAAGGTCGATTACAATGCAAATTGTGTAGTGAGATAGGGCATAGTAAAAAAACATGTTTCAAAGTACATGAAAATGACATTGTTAATACTTTGTTTATGTAAAATAAAAAAATTAAACTTGAGCGTTTGCTATTTTTTTAGTCTTTTTAAAAGTTTAGATAAAATAACTTGTGCATTATGCTTAAAGAAACAATTAAACATAGTTTTTATAACCACAAATAACTTAAAAACCGGGTGTTTGGTAAATATATGTGGCATACCAAAACAATGGCAACAGTATGAAGTTTCTAAATAATATATGGTTTAGTATTACCAAATTTCCGGTTTTTGAGATATTTGAGGAAGTATACAAAATTTAAGAGATTTTTTTTTGCAGAAACTGACTTTTGCATTAAATTTTTTTAAAAGAAATGAAATTTTTTTATTAATAACGTTAAAAAAAAAAAAAGGAGTTAATACTTTTATTTTGTTCATTCAATTTCGTGAGAAATGAAATATTTTTTTAAATTTTTGTTTATAAATCTGCTGCATATAATTAAAATTAGAAAATGTATGTGAAAAATCTAACTCTGCGGTGTAAACGTTTTTTTTACATGTTTTTTAAAACTTTGAAAGGTTGTCATTTCTTAACCAGGCATGATAATCACCTCTAGTCTTTTCCATTTAAGTCGAATTTTATTGTAGTTTCAAAAAATCATAAAAAAATTTTAGTCCAGAAATATAGATTTTTTCATTTTGTCCACCATTTGGACCACTGTGCATCCTCTTCACACAAAAAGTTATCATCCTCTTCACACAAAAATTTATCATCCTCTTCACACAAAAGCATATCATCCTTCTCACTAGTAAATAGTTAGGGTGTACTTCACATACTATGATTTTGTTAATTTTTAACTTACAGTATTAACAAAGCTTGCTACATTGAGGTATAAAAAAATGTTTTGTTACAGCTTGTTAAAAAAATAGTATGTTGTTTTAGTTAATGCTGTCAGAATGGCTTGTAGATGCTCCACCTGATCTAGAAAGTAACTGGATAGTGATGTTAGCTCCTGTTGGAAAACGAGTTCTTGTTGTTGCCCATAAAGTATGTTTTATTTTGTCTCTTAATTTTTGCTGGATAAAGTTTCTGTTCTACTTTCTATTTAAAGTTGCTGCTTTAATACTTGAACCTTTAGGGTTTAACTAGCGCATATTCAAAAAATGGTTATTGCTTAAACAAATTTCCATCACTTCTTCCCGGAGGATCATTTAAATCTTGGCATAGTTCAGGTAATGTTATTTATAATATGCAGTAACATTCATAAAGATGAAACTGGCTCTTGTTTAAATTGCTTTTCGCTTTGAAGTTTGTGTTAGATATTGATGGAATATTTTTGATATGTATGTTTTAGTACTCTTTTTAGTACTAATTTTAATTGCTTTCCTTGTTGCTGTGGTAATTTCAAAAGTTATTAAAGTATTCAAAAGAAAGTGCACAAATAATAATGATGTGACTATCCTATTGCAGAATATGAAAAATAGATTTTATCCTGTATGTATATATATATATATATATATATATATATATATATATATATATATATATATATATATATATATATATATATATATATATATATATATATATATATATATATATATATATCAAAAATAATGGATGAAATTGCATCAGTACTTAGTTCTGTAACCATTTATATTAGAAAAACCTGAAAAGGTCATGACATAAACTCTACAAGCTTAATGCAAATTTTGATAATTGATGCAAAAAGTTAATGGATGAAAGTAAAAAAAAAAAACAACAAGAAATTCACAAAGAAATTCACAGGATTCCAAATTAACAATCTTTTGTGTCTACATTAACTTTATAACTTCTGGGCATTTTTTCAAAGTTTTTATGTAGGTGCCAATTGCTTTAGAGTAGATTTTGTTCGAAGAAGCCCTTGCAGAGAAATGTACATTTAGTTGCATTAAATGTTTTGAAACATGTCCTAGAGTTCTGTTATCTTAAAGACATCTTCAGTGACCCCAGCTATGAAGAATTTTGTGAAAGTAAATGGAAAAATACAAAAACAATGCTTATATTAAAAGAATGTTATGCCTAGTAATACTCTGAGAAAATGTTTAATTTTAAATTGCCACAATGTAAGTTACCCATATGATTAAAAACCATATTACATTATGCATATGATATTGTATTAGGCTATACCAGAAGCAGTCATGCAGTGTTATGGAATCCCCTCCAACCTTAACTGTTGTTATTAACTTTTTGGGCTAATGCATTTTAGACATTTTGAAAAAAGTATAAGGAATTTGCTTTATTTTGACCAATTTATGCAAGTATTATTTCACATTATATATATTATTTGTGCAAAACTTATTTTTTTTTGTTTTTCTTTTTTTTCTTCATATAAATAAATGAGACTTTTTATTAAAAGTAAAAGAAAAAGACTTTGCAAATAGTAAAAAACTTTTTTTGCTGACTCTTTGTGACTTTAGCAAAAAACTCATTCACTCTGTTGGATTGCATTTATGATGAAGTAAATCGCACCTATTGGATCCTTGATTTAATGTTTTATAAAGGTGTTTGTTTTTATGAAAGTGAGGCAAGTTCTTCCCTTTTTTTTTTTTGTATTGTTTTTTAGGCTCATAGTTTTTATTTACGAACTTTTGGTACTAATTTTCACTTATTGCACACAAAGAGTTTAGAGACAAGTATTACTTGCTTAGCATGTATTGAGCTATAGATGAAACTCAAGGTTTAAAATTTTCTTTTTTTTCTGCTCTCATAATTTTTATTTCAAAAAGATTTGAAATAAAAGTTATGAGAGCAGAAAAAAAGAAAATTTTAAAATTTGAGTTTTAAAAAAACAAGCATTCTTACAAATGAAGAACTCTCAACTATTTTTCTATTTTTTAAATTTTTTATTTCTGTTTTTGTTTTAACTTAACACTCTATCTTTAAAAACTCAAAGCAGTCTTTTTTATGAATTTTTATAACAAATATTTCTTGTTTTTGACTTCAGATTTTCTGTAAAATGTCTAATATCTCCTTTCTGAAACTTGTTATGGAAATTATTTTTAATTTAGAAAGATTTTCGTCTCTTTTGGATGACTACCAAGTTGCTTGAAGATTCACATGAATTAAATAAGAATATCTCAGTGAATCCAGTAAGTTGCAAATATTTCAATTTGCTTATGCATTTTGAAGTGGTAAAAAAGTTCTTATTCACTGATGCATTTAGAAGTGGTACAAAATTAAATTTCCCTTTTCTGATTTTAATTTTTCTTTTAATTTTTTCCTTTTTTTGGTTCTTTAAAGTTTTAAAAATTTTGCTTTTTAGTTTAAGTTCCTTCCATGTCCACACACTTCATGCTCTGAAAAAGATATTGCCAGTATACTTGCTGAACATCATGATTTTCAGGTAAGTGTTTGTGCTTGTAGTTTTTATATGTCTTGAATTGGCCATGTTTTTTCGTATGCTGTATCTATTAGAGTTAAAAATCTTGTGTGTGTGTGTGTGTGTGTGTGTGTGTGTGTGTGTGTGTGTGTGTGTGTGTGTGTGTGTGTGTGTGTGTGTGTGTGTGTGTGTGTGTGTGTATATATAATAAAACTTACCAACAAATAGCTGGAGCAGTAATAGCCACAAGAAGATTATGTAGAGTAGGTAATGATCTTTAAAAAGTTCATTAAATATTACTTTGATGACAGCCATGGGAATGTATCATACTTGCTCAACCTCTTTGTTGAAATCATCAATAATTGAAATTTCATTCTAATTCCAAAGTATCTCCCATATTCAGTTATTCCACCAAGTATCTATTGATTGCTAATAAGGCCTCCTAAAAAACTTTTTATCTAAAAACTATGCAAATCAATTTAAATCTGAATAAAGAGGCCACATGTTCTTTATATTTATTTATTCTATTAAGATACTTTAGTAAAAATATAGCTTCTCTTGTGCTGTGTTTTAAGTTCTTTTTTAATGTTATTTTTGCCTCTCTAATCCATAAAACCTTACGACGATCCTGACGCTTAAATTGTCCTTCGAGGCTAAAATTTGCCGAAAATGCAAAAAGTAGTTTCTTCCTCCCTCCCCCATTTAAACTCCTACAATATCTTTTTAGGTATTTTAATTTTTCTTGCAGCTCGACGGTGTCCTATTTTATCATCGATTATCTCAGTATAGACCTGGACGAAATCCTTTGGTTGGTTGGTTAAAGCCATACATGATACCTGATGTTCTAGGTATTCCAGTACCAATTAGCGACACAGATGTGCCTATAGAATTTAATCGCGATGTTTTATTGGAAGCCAACAAAAAGCTGCAAAAAACCACGAAGGATAAGTTGTTTAAGAGTTCTAAATTATCGAGTTCTGATGTTAAAATGTTGTAAAGCATTTTAAGGAAATTCATTGAGCTTGCAACTAAAGCATTCTCAATTGCCACATGTCTTCAGGTACTAGCTTACCTAACTACCTATTTTAAGATTTTATTTTCAGCTTAATTGATTTCTTATGACATGGTTTTATCAAAGTGAAAAATGGTTTTAGTTATTTAGTGTGTTTTTTCCTTTGGTGGCAGAGTAATGTTGCCTGTTTTTATCTCTTTTTAGAATTAATAAAGATCGAAAATTATATTCGTTGCGATAGTTCTAATACCACTGAATAACTTTAATAACATAAATATTTCAGTTTGATGAATTATCGTTTTTGTAATATTTGTAACATATATCCTCGTTTTATTGTTGATAAATGCTGTGAATTTTTAAAGTAATATTTTAAAGTTGTGGTTTCAATGTATTCAACCTTTGAGCTCAATTACCACCTAAAAGTTATTGCAACGTTTTTTAAAATTTGGAGAACTTGTGCGCTCATAGATTCCCTATGAACTTTACCAACATTGTGATTGGCTTGCTGCTAAATTTAACATGAGTTCCACAAGAAAAATGAGAATAACTAACTTTCTCAAAAATACGGAGAAAAATCTCTCTAGATAAGTTTAATTAGTTATATCTTGAGCTGGAGGTCGGCAACTAAAAATCTGCAGATTTTTTTTGATGTTTTTTTTTTTAAATCTATCAATTGCGTATTTTTTTGATGTTTATCAAAAAAATATTGATGTTTATTATAAATTTAAAAACCTTAACAAAGCTTTCATAGAGACTTTACAGCTTTAGTGAGAAATTAATAAAAATGTATGACCGATTGTACTTTAGGCGCTTGATTAGTTTGTAAAATTATGCCGTCTAATGAGTCTTAAAGGAATAATTCAAAAAAGGTCTTTTTTAAAAAAAGTGAACAACGACTAAACTTTTAATAGGGTAAGTTTTGATATTTTGCATTTATTGAGCATATATTAATTCGATGTTCTAGTTTTCTTTTATAGCAAAATATGTTCAAACCGCTGATGATTTCAAGTCATGTTTTCAAAATAAAATCTTTTATAAAAGCTTAAGTTAGCAGTGCTAAAAATAGTATTATAATGTCAAAAGATTAGTTTTTTAAAACAAAAAGGTTTTCTCTAAAAGGGAAGTTCTATGATTTTCTAAAATGTTCTAACGTTTTAATTTCTGAAAGAACTGAAGTTAAAAAGTGAGCGACAAAAGGTTTCCATTAAGTTATTCAAACAATCTTCTTGCATTCAAATAATTCTAGCATTCAAGTAGTTGTTTATATTGGGCGTTCTTTTTTCATCCTAATAATTTGCAATGCACAATTATAATTATCAAAATCAACACTTCATAAGATTAATGAATCTTAAGATTATCGTGATCATAATCTGAATTTCAAATGGATAGAGGGCGATAATACAACGGAACGGTTTATTCAGAGATTTGAGCAAGTATTGAAAAAGCTTTCTGGCCTGAAATCTCTAAAACCAAAACGTCTTTACAAAGTCTATGAGAATTTTTTTTTACTGCTGTTAGGCATTTCGTTGTTTAAATAAAAGTTAAATTTAAGTTGTGTGCTGCGTAAAAAACTTTTCTCTGTCCCTTTCGGCGAAGGAGTTCTTTGCAGCTCCAAATGCAGTCTAACAACTTAACCCAAAAAATGTTTTTCGTTTCGTTGCTAAAAGCCTCCATCTATTATCAAGCGTTTGGGTCAAGCTTTTATCCTCCATCCATTATCAAGCATTTTAGTTCTCCCATGAGGCTTTAAAACTCTTTTATTTTTCTGATGACGAATTTTTGGCTCTTACTAAGTTTTCTTATCCTTTTTTTTTCTACCAATCAAACTGCGCAGGTTAAAAAAACTCAAAACCATTCAAACTGCGCAGATTAAAAAAACTCAAAGCCACTCAAACTGCTCAAGTTAAAAAAACTCAAAGCCAATCCTTTATCACTGTTTTGTATACATCGGACGAAATTTTGTACATATTATAAACACTACCGTAATACAAGATTGATATAGATATGATTCATATACACATATAAGAATTATATAATATATGATAATATATGATAACATAATATATGATGTGTGTTAATATATGATAATGGGATGCATTCTTTAAGTATAAAATAAAAATGAATTAAAATAAAATGTTTGGAAAAACTCATTTTGGAAATTTTCTTTGCAGAAAACTCTCAACTATCATATTCACGAGAAGATTCTTATTTTTCGTATATTCAAAAAGATTTTTTCTTAAAATAGTTGAGCGAGAATTAATCAAAGTGAATGATTGCTTTAAAAGTAACAAATCGTCTTTAAACTTAGACAAAAAACGAAAAAACGATAGAAAAATAAATTATTCTTTAAACCAACTAAATTTTATCCTTCACCTTTTAATATACCACAAGCTATTTCTTTTTTTTTTTTTTTTTTTGAATTCTGACGTAAATACACCAATTTAAATCGAGGTTATAACCAGTTCTCTGGCTAAAAGTTCTGTTTCAAAAGTCAACACGAATTCTATGCGAATCTTTAAGAAACTCTGTAAGACTTTTATCAAATCTCAAAAATCAATAGAAATTCTATAGGGAATCTAAAAAAATTTTCGTCTTGGAAGAACCACTTTTGGGAATAGTTTTTTAACATCGAGAAAAAAATTAAAATTGCTCTTAAACAATTTACAACTTGAAAATTTTTATTTTTAACTCGCTGGACCCGGTACAATACGTCGGGTTTTCCAGCTATTAGAAGATAAAACTTTACTGTATTAATCCGAAATGCAATTGTAGCCATGTTCTTATGTTTTTAAGAACTAAACCACGCTGTGGTAATGTTGCTTTTTTTGCAACAAACACATTGATAAATCAAAATAATCTTCTCTCCAAAAAAAAACCTGTCTTTAGAAATTTTCTCGTTCATTTATACTTTTACTAAAATATCCCTCAAAAATATCCCTCAAAAATTGTTATAAAAAAACAGCAACACATATTTACAATTTCTTTGTTTTCACTAAAAACTATTAAAATTATTTCCTGTGATTGGAGGGGCTGGAACTTGGTCCCAACCACAAGCACCCTGAACATGTAATCCGGAGTGGTCCAAACCTGGCCATATGATAAGGCACTCGTGCCTTCATATTCCTCCAACCATCACTTTATATGTTTATAAGTGTTTTATCAAAGGTAAAGTAAAAGTAATTAATATTTCAAAAAACAATCAATGGGTTAGCATGTATTAGCAGCAGAAACTTCAATACAGTTTAGCAGGTATTAGCAGCAAAAATCTGATACTCTAAAAGTAGGCATGTTAATCAACTGCTTAAAAGTCAAATCAAATATAATTAGAATTCGTAATACTTTATTCGGAAATTGTTTGAGGCTGATTTTTTAAAAATATCACCTCAAAATAATTTCCGAATAAAAAAATCATTTTTAAAATATCAGCCCTAAAAAATTTCCAAGTGTCTCTCCAAAAGTTCATTAAGTCATGCCTAAAAATAACATTTATATAATAATAATAATAATAATAATAATAATAATAATAATAATAATAATAATAATAGGAATAATAATACATATATACATATATACATATAAATATATATATATATATATATATATATATATATATATATATATATATATATATATATATATATATATATATATATATATATATATATATATATATATATATATATATATATATATGTATGTATGTATGTAAATTCCTAATTTGTCATTAAAAAAAAATTTCCACTTTACAGACGAAAAATCATTGCACACAAAAGTTATTTAAAAAGTTTTAACAGTTTTTGTTAGGGATTCTTTTACTGTTTTTTGGGAGTTTTACTTGCGACGTATTCTGTTGAGGCAGCTCACTGGTGTTTAATAACACAACGTGATCAACTAATTTCACTGGCGTGTTAATAAAAACTGTTTACTGGGCACATAAAGGTTCTTGCTGTTTGTAAAACAACTTTTAATTAAACATTTATCCGAGGGGGACATTTTGTCTGCATAAAAAGTTTGAACTTTCAGCCATTTTTTTATAAAATATTTAAACATCATAAATTATAAACACAACAAATCCAATATTTTTCAAAAAAAACCTTTTAGATAAAAAAAAACCTGAAACAAAATCCATTTGTTGAAGATGGAGATGAATGATCTAACGGAATATTTTAGGTTTGAAGATTGGTTTCAAGGTTATTCACATTACAATTGTTAATTATTTAATCCCATAAAAAATTCTTTTTTAAGTAATTTACAAACTCTACATTTCATCCGAAAAATGACGTAACTATTGCGCCATTAAAATAAATCTGGCGCTCATTTTTCTTTCACTGCCAGCGAAAAATTCCCGCATTTCAGAACTTTACTTCAGTTCCCTACACTTAGCATTATTTAAGTGCTTCACTTTTGGATGGACAATAAAATAATGCTTCACATTTTAATCGAGCGAAGGATAAAAAAGAACCAATTCCACACAAAAAGTTTTAACAAAACCAAGTAAACCTTCCATTTGAAGAAAACCTTCCATTTGAAAGTGTTAACATTTTTATTTTAGTGTTGTTGAAAGAACTCTTCAAATTGTTTGATCATCTTGTAATAATTTAAAAGAGCTGCGTTACGCACTAAGGGTATGGTAGCAATATGTTTTAACATTTCAATGTGAGTATAATAATTAATAAACCAAGTAGAAATATAATAAGTAATAAACCAAGTAGAAATATAATAATTAATAAACCAAGTCGTGGAACTTTGATAAAATAGACTTCTTTGCTGATCAATCAGGTTCACAATTTTTTAATGAAGTTCCATTATGTATGTTTGATGAAGTTCCATTATGTATGTTTTTTGAAGTTCCAATATGTCAAAAATATAAAATCAAGTAAGAAGTCCTGGTTACAAATATATTAATTAGAAATGTTTTTTTCTTTTTTGAATATATTTGATTCAAAATATTTAATCGAATAAAACTTATAGCTTTATTGATTTTAAAAAGATTGTATAAATTAAATATTTAGATGCTTAATGAACTTGATGCATTGCACAATGAATTGGAATTCGGATCATTTTTGTAACCCTTTCTGCGAGAAGTAGAAATTGAAGTTTAAGATAGGTTGGATCAAAATTAGAAAGGAATAATTTTGTTTTAAATGTTCTCCATCACTTTAAGAATGCCTTACTCATGCAATATTACAAGCTATAAGAAAGCCTGTTTCTGTTGTATTATTTGCTTTTGTTGAATGATAAAAGCTTTGTTCAGAAACCATATTTTAATGAATTCATTTTTAATTTTTCTGTGACCTGAATTTTATGGGCACTTATTAGAAAATGTGCTTTGTCTTATTTCAAATGACGTTTAACTTGTTTTGTTTGGCGTAAGAGTTGTTTTGCAAATTAAACAGATGGGGTTATTTTTTGTTATAAATTCGAAACTTGTTTTCCATGCCGGAATAAGGATCTTGAGCGATATAACTATTTTGAGGCTCTCTTTTGTCAGAAAGCAATCAATTGAATTATAAACTAAAAAATATATTCTTTTGTAAGAGTAAAAAAAAAGTCAGACGGGATAAAATATTAAAACTTTAAACCTTTTAAAAAGTTTCGATTTTCTTTTAAAATTTCTTCTTTTAAAATATTTTCTTTTATAAACAATTTAACGTTTACGATTGAAGAAAATTCTTAACCATTTTTTATATACCATAAAATACCTGAAAAACCCCTTACCATTTTTGAGAATGCTCTCTCAGCAAAATACCGTTAGTTACCGTTAGTAATTAAAAGCGTTAAATTGGGGAGATATAAAAAAACCAAACTTTTTGTTTTCGTTTCCTTTAAATTTGATGAAATTGTCTTATTTCTCAATAACTGCCAACTTAGGTTTTCCGCTCTCTGTGCCTCTTCACTCTTCTTCAGTCAGTTTACAATTATTTATCAAATGATATACCCATGTAATAAACAGCATCATGTAATAAACAGCATCATGTAATAAACAGCATCGTGGTGCCATTTTCATACTATTCTTTTAGTAACTTAACATTGTAATAAGTCAGGACTAATTTCTTTTCCTCCCTTTCCAAATTAAATTAATAATAGAAATAACAGGATGTTTTGAATGAGTCTTAGCTTGTTTGACGGAGGGAAGATTGTAGCATAGTAATGAAATTTCACCTTCAAATTACGTTCTGTTCTTAGATTAGCTTTCATTCATCTTTATTTATCATAAATTCCATGTTAAATTTTTAATTTAACCCCAACAGCAAGTAAGTAAACTTTATAAAATAAATGATTTCTTATTACGAGTACTGTTTGTTTTAGTAATTGTCTCAAAATTAATAATTAATTTGATTAAAATATTTTCAATTAAATATGAGAAGACGAGTAAAAATACGTTGGTGTAAAAATACATAGGTGTAAAAGTACGTCGGTGTAAAGTATGTCGGAGAAGAACTATGTCATAAAAATATACGTCGATGTAAAAATATATGGTTTATTTTATTGATCTTTTGATGCGCAAGACACTTTTTTGAGTTTTTTCTGTTTTTTTTTTTTTAATTTATGCATTACGAATTTAAGTTCAGCTAAAAGTAGAGTTTCTTCTTAAATTTTTTAACAAATACTAGGTTGTTTGCTTAAGCAATCATTTTATCAAAAACAATGAAAAAGAAATAAAAGCATGAAGTGCGTTAAATTAGGTAAATTTACAATTTAAAGTTATTTCCTTAACTACAAACTCTAATCTAATATTTTTTCTAACTTTAATTTTTCAATGAAAAAGGTAACTTTAAAAAAAAAAGGATAAGTAAATAGACTTAAAAATCATGTTACATAACAATTTGTCATTTGTTCAAAAAAGATCTTTCCTAAAAAATAGCTCTCATAAAAAATAGCCATCATAAAAATGATTGGCGTCTTAAAAATCTCTTTACAAAATTGTAACAGGTTTAACGGAAATTATTGAATAAAGTAATTAAATTATTGAAAATTTAAAAACGCAAAAAAAGCTTCAATTTGATAAAAATATCTTTTGTTTCTAAAATTATATATTTCTAACGCCATTTTGAATAAAATTTAAAATTGGGTACGTTCCATCTCTTTAACTTCTCTGACCTTAACAAAACTATAATTGTTTTGTATTTCATAAAATAATAATCACAAATAAATTAAATATAAGTGAAAATTGTCATTTAAAAGACAGACCCTTTGTTGCCCGAAATAACCCACTAGAATAGAGCCACTGTTGCCCGAAAAATGAGTTAAAAATTCCGATCGAAATTGCAGATGTAAAAAAAAAAAAAATAATAAGTTTTCCCCTACAAGATGAATTTTCTGATTTTGTTATAATACTTCTGTTATATCCTTAACTTTCTGGACCTCTGTTACATCCATAACTTCTGGGACCTCTGTTCTCCTGCTGCAGGATTTTATTATTTATAAAATTTTATGATAAAATGACGAAACCAGAAACGGCGAAACCTGAATCGCAGAAACTGAAAAACTGAGACGGTAAAACCTTGAGGGTTTATGTTTCTTGCGCATACCTTTAAATGTCGTCATTTTTCTTATTCTTGTTATTAAATGTATTAAATATGCAAGATATACTTTAAGCTATATTGTAAGTCTGATTGTTGAACAAATGTTTAAGAATTTACTAGTCAAAGAGCCTATTAAATTGTATAGTTAACCTCGATTCCAGGGCTATTACAAAGGATTTTAAAACTTTAATGGAAAAGTCAAACGGTAAATCTCTTTAGTTTAACACATTTAAGAAGGGGGAGTTTTTATAAGTTTTTACCGTCGTTATTTCGGTTGTTTAGACTAAAGAAGATTCGATTATATATTATTTTTATAAACAATTTTATGTTGATAATTGGGCATAGAGAACCATCTGAAACCATCTTTTTCTTTTCTAAAGTCCGGAAATTAAAATTAAATAAACCGCTAAGCACTCTTCTGCAAAAAGAAATATTTTTTATATCATTTGTATTTTTTAAACTATTTTAAGAACTCCGATGAAGTCACCATTACGTCCTTAAAATTCTGCTAAACGTTGATTAAAAAAAGCTATATGAATCCCGAACGTGCTGTTTTAGCCTCTCCAGTATAGTGAAATCCGTGAATACATTTGAAAAATATATTCTAAAGTTTTTTTTTAGCATGGTAATATTAAAACAATAATAATATTGAAAAAGCACCTACGAAATAAGTTTAGCTATAGAGTTTGAAGAAAAAGTAGGATGGAAGCTTCTTTGAAAATTCAGCCAGATGTAAGTTTAATTTATCAAAGCTTGCAGCTATCTATTTCTTATAGGTAGGTAATGTAAATTGTACGTGAACTATTGATGTATAAAAACACTTCTTTATGCAAAGTCTACCTAATTTGCATATCTTTTGCCTGTGCTTGTTACTAGGTACATATAACTAAGTACAAGTTTCAAATAACAAATAACTGTTTCATTTTTTAGGCCAAAGGTTTTTTACACAAGAAGTAAAAAACTTCTCTGGTAAAAACTGTTTCTCTCTTTAAAAAAAGTTCTCTTTCTTTCTTTTTTTTTTTTTTTAACTATCACTGTCTCTGATGAGAAATGGAATAATTTTTTATTTTTGTTTCATAAATAAGATTAGTCACGGTTGCTATGTTAAATATAGCATACCAAAAATTTGCTACACTATTCGCATTGTAGAATTTCAATAAAATACAGTAGTAGCTAAATTAGGCTTAAAAGAGACTAGTTACTTAGGTGCTATTATGTTTTATTTTACTTTTTAGTTTTATTTTTTATGTAGAATATGAAATTCATTTTTATTGTAACTACAATTGTGGCATATATTTAAATTAATAAGACTCCAAAGTTAATGATCATAATATAAAAAGAATTTGTGCAGAAAACTTCTATTCAATAGGTGTGCTTGCTTTAGTTATCCAACATGAGTTTTTTCAAATTTGGTTTCTGTAAAAAAGCATACTTTATTAGTATATCTGAATAGCTCTTTATAGGCCACTGAAGCTGATCATTTTAAACAAAAATTTCCTGGTAAAAGTGCTCCAAAGCAGTCTGATTTCCTCCGAAAGCGATTACAAGGAAAGGGTGGAGTAAGTTGTTTTACCTAGTTTATTTAGTTTGAAGAACCTGTTATTATTTGGTTTTGCTCTTGAAAAATATTCATAAATCATTTGTTTGTTTACAGGGAAAGTATTTTGACTCAGGTGATTACAATGTAGAGAAAAGTACCAAAAAAAAAGATGCAACTATTATCACTGGAAAAGCCATTCCCACTCCAGAGGTCATTCCTCATCGAAAACCATCAAGCTCACAGAGTAATCTACTTGGTGCACCTGATCTTCCATCTGCAGAAAAAGATATATCAACTAAAGTTGATGTAACAAACACAGAATAAACTTTTAATAGTCTCATTAGTTTCAATGCCTGCAAATGATGTGCAATTGATATAAGAAAAGTGTATTGTAAATAGTCTGGTGTGTTTGTTTTATATTTATTCCATGGAAATGTTAGTTCTCATCATTAATATTGAAGATTGGATTTATTCCAGGAATGCATGGTAATAAAATCTTCCAGTTAACCATATTCAATGATCAATTTTATTGTTTTTGGTTTATTTCCTTTTACAAATATTCTTTTAAAAAATATTTTTCCATGTTGATGTTCTTGAATGTTTATTTATTTTTAAAACATCCAGCAACCAGCTGACTAAGCTGCTGCCACTTTCATAGATATTATACTTAAAAATACAGTTAAGGTAATTTTGTTGAAGTGTTCTAGGTTTCTCAATTACATTTACCACTCAGTTGTGTACCTACTATCTATTCAACCTAAGTCAATAATATCGTACCTTTCATCATTAATTCAACTCTTTAAATGTGCAGTATTATTTAGAAAATTTTATAAAAAGACCCATAAAATCTTTTAAAAGATTCTCCTTTAACATGAGACTGTAGCCAATTTGGATTGGATGAAGAAATGAGCACTTAGATGGGATATACCAGTTCATCCCACTCTCCCCCATAATATCAATTCTTGTTTTGTATTCTGTCAATCTAAAAGTTTGTTTAAAATAAATGAATTTAGTTTTATTTAAACTTAAAAAGAACTTATAAGTTCTTAATGTATAAGATACTCCTAAAACCAGTGGTGCGCTAACTACTTAGATGTAAGACCCCTAACATTGCATAAAATTTTGATGATTGAAAAAGTATCCCCCTTGGTAAACAGTGGACACTTTTTCAATCATCTACATAGTTATAGTGAATTAAAAACAATTTTCGTTACACATTTTTTTTTTATTTTTTTTTTGTAAGAAACTAAGCAAATGAGCTAGCACTAGAAAGTTTCTTTTTTTAAGGGTACTTTTTTTACAATTCTATCACTGAAAGTTTCTTAAGAGTTTGCTAAGTATCAAAAGAGAGAAAAAGTACTTAAAATGCAATTTGAAAACATGTTAACAAGTAAGTTGAAAAGTTTTACTGTGAACTAAAATTATTCGAATTCCATCATCATTTGGTCTATTGACAAGTAAAACTCATTAAGTGACACTGCAGCTAATTTGACATAAATGAGTTTTAGTTTACTTTATTAAAATTCTACTTATCGAGATGTCAATGTGATATTTTGGATAAATAAAATAAATAAGTTTAGTTATATACTATTAACAATATTTATTTCATAAATGTTAATATTTGGGCATCATAGTGTATAAAAGTCAATTTCCCATAAAACTGTACTTAATGAATTTTACTTGTCAACCGACGATTTGTTAATGTAATCCAATTCTCAGGTTTGCCCCCTGAACAGATCGCAAATTTGGAAATATTCCTCGAGCTCTTCATAAGATAAGAGTTCTTAAGAAACTATTAATAGCATAGTTTCTTAAGCTTTTGGGGCTTCTAGTACTAGTTTTTTATAAAAAAGTTTCTTATAAAAAAAAATGTATAATTAAGTAAACTTCATGAGGAGAAAATGTGATCTGCAATAAGCTTCAGCTGTAACGCCAAACTAAAACTTTATAGACGTAATGACTTTAATGAGATCACATCCGCTACAACAGCACCCAATTATACATTTAACATTACCAAATGAGAAGAATGAAAATTTAATTGAACTAATTCCCTTAGTTTTATTTCCATTATGAATTCAAAAGATAATTTTTTCAAAATTTCAGCCCCCAAGTATTAGTACTTTCGAAGACTAGCTGGTTTTTATCTTTCTTAAAGCCAAAGATTAAGATTTGTCAAAGATTAGCTGGTTTTTATCTTAAAAACGCCATTTTGGAGTTTGAACAAAAGAGATCTGAATATTTTGATGAGAAATGCAGGTTCTGTTTATTTCATAGTAGATATTAAACAAGCTTATCTTAAAATGAAATTCTGTAAAAGTAGCTCATTTTCAGTAAAAAGTGGATATTGAACAAACCAATTCTAGGGTGACGATAAATATTATTATAATTCCGTGTTAGTCCTCTTTATCTAAAAATAATGAATAACTACAATAATGTATTTTTCTTTCAATATTAATATGTATCATGGGTGTAAACTATTTGTATTTTACAAATATATGAATGGCATGAAAAAATGTGTTTTACTATTATCCAAAAAGATATCAGTGTAGCTACAAATATTAATCTTAAAACATTCATTTACAACAGTTCTTATAAAAACATTGTTAACCATTATTAACATGGTATTATTGAAAGATAATTAGAAATAAATATATTATTAATTATCCTTCCTTTATATTGAGTTGACAATAATTATAAAAAGAAAACCCAAAACTCAAGCATAATGAATTGTCTTTGCTTGACATTCTGCCGCCATTTTTAAGCTATTAGCCAACAATCTTGGTACTATAATGTGAGATAGAAATACCACTACCATTGCACTAACGTTAACGTTATTGCTTGAAGGAAACAAAACGGCGACCAAAATAATACAATGTAGAATAGTGTTAGCAAATCGTGTTAAACATTGTTTGTTTATAGAAACTATAAGCTACGCACGGTTATTCGTTGATGTAAATGAAACACTTTATAACAGCATATTTCCAAGGGGTTAAAAAGCCTATAAATTTCTTTAACTGAACCTAATAAAATCGTACCAAACAATAAGCAAGATGTTCATTTTTGATGTTAATTGAATAATTGTGTTTAAAACAAATCACTTTATGTGACTGCAAATCGAAATTGCTGCCAACAATTGCATTTAAATTGCCTTTAATTACATTCGTCGAATGTTAATTTTACTATAATTGTTTGCGTGCTCTGGAAAATGTTTTTTTTTTCCTAATTCTTACGTAACTAAACTTTTAATGTAAAATGTGGTGTCAGTTAAATAAAGTCTGAAACTTCAAACACATTGAACTTTTCATCTCGGACTAAAACTCGTTAAATTAGGTAATCAATTTGAAAGTTTCCTGAAAATTAGGATACTGATTTGAAAATATCTTCGTGATTAGAAAAATAAGTTGTAATAGAAAATCACAAATTTTTAATTACTCACACTGTTGATTTTTAAACTACGAAAAATTTTTTTTAATTTAGCAAGTTCCTTAAATGCGTTTATTACTACAAAATTTGTAATAACGGTTATCATACAACGTCAGCCCCTAAAGTAAGTTTTTACAAAAATTTACATTGAATCATGGACGTAAAAGAAATGGACGTGAAACTCATTATTTTACATTAAAGAGGGCGCAGAAATCAGCGAGCCATGCGAGTTTCCGAAAAACGATAAAATTTCACCCGTCAACAAAAAAAAAAACTATCGAAACGGTTGCCCACAGTTTTAAAACAGAACCTCTGATCACGTGGTAGTAGTTTAAACTTTTATAGCATTTGTTCAGTAAGACTGTTCAGGATAAAGTAACTACTTCACGCGTTGACAAATTACTAAACAAATTGCACCAAGGTAAAGGAAATGAGTTGTCGGCACGAACAGACTTTCATCATTTTTTCAAGATAAACATTTGAAAAATTTGAGAACTTTTTCGTGTAAACAAAGTGTGTCGATGATAATATAGACCTGAAAGAATAATTTTGAAATGACTAAAAAAAGTACAGCGAAATGTAAAAAAGCTTAAATGAACTTTTTTATCAAGATCTGCTTTCATTTAACTCCATGGTCCTTCATTCGCCAGCCTTAATTTTGTGTATCATTTTAGTATTTTTCCGACATGTCACTATTTTTTGCCTCGACTACTTTATAAGATCCATAATATATATTCCTTTATGCGTTATTTTTTTAGTAGGTGTATTTCCTTATAGGCTTTTTTAATAATTCGTTTGATAAAGCAAAACCTTTTAAAAAGTTATTCAGACTTATATTCATCTTGCAAAATGCAGCAAATAGCAATAATAGATAGAGTAGTTACCTGGACATGAAACCATTGTTCTCTAGGTAGCTGTAAAACTAGTTGATTTTTGCATTATTCATATATATCGAGTTATACATGGTACTAAAGTAGTCAAGCAAATGATCTCAATTTCTTTTCAAGGTCCGCGTTATTTCTTAAGATATTAAGAACGTCTAAATAAAGTTAAGCTTAAAACTTGCTTCTACTACTGTTATCTTTAATAAAAAAAAGGAAGTCGAAATGACTGGTTAAACGAGTCCAAACATTTTCGATGAATCCGACAGACTTTAAAATAATTTGATATAATTTTTTGAGTTCAAACTGCTTATTTAGTAGGCAACCTAGTTGCATATCACATCTTTTACAATTTTAAGTTGCATTTGCATAAAATAAACTAAAGGCTGAAAAGTTTAATTTATGTTTTTAAGCCGTATGTGATTTTCTATAATAGTCTATATCGTTCTCATATATTTAACACAATCTTATAATGAAACGCGTTTATAAACAAAAGAAATGCTCGCAAAACTTAACAAAATCCATTTCTTACTCAAACAAACAAAATGACTGTTGCTCATCCAAAATTGAATTTGACAAAAAAAACAACAACATCTTTTTGTTAATTGCTTGACCCTCATGAATCTGTTATAACTGTATCTGAGAAGATGAGAAGAATGTTGCCAAAGATCACTTCCTCTCCCTCCTTCCTTGCACCATAGTTTTCGGCCATGAATGTTTGCACTAGCAGAATGTTTTCTAACTTTAAAGAACTGCTGTACCAACAAATAGTAAAAAATGGATCCTAGTTTCTGAAGTATTTGAAAAACGCTAGACTTTTCCCAATTACTTAGGCTGTGTTAATGTAAAACATATCATTACGCAAACATCAGCACGGCTTCTTATTTCTTTAACCATAAAAAGACATGTTTACTCAAACTGTAATGGAAATAATTTATTTGAAAAAAAATATCCACCAGAAGCGATTTTTTGCATTTTGGAAAGCGCCGTAATAAGTACAGCTGTAACTAAGATTTGAAAAATATTTGGTCAACATGCAAAAAAGTGAAATTGGTTTAAACAAGTGGGATTTATGGTTTTCATAAAAATTTTAATTCGTGATTTAAATTTTACATAATGTAAAACTTTATTAACTTTGTTTACATGTTGTCAAATATTTTTTATAATAAACTGCGGTGATTGGAGCCTGGGAAAAAATATTAACCGAAAAATCGGGTCCCTCCTCTCCCAAATGTAGAGGAATAACAAAAAGCTTTTTTTAGTATCTTAACTAGATCGAAATTTATCGGAAAAAATTTAAATATCAAATATTCTCTATTCTTTTAAAAATTACGATGTTGTTAAGTTAACAACGGCCTCCTGTTTGTGGGGGATGCCATCTTCACATGGTTACTACGTTTGAACGTTAAAAGATTTTTTCACTAGATAAGAATTTAACAGATGAGTTTTAGTGTTGTTTATCATGGTAAACTTTTTTTAATGTCTTTACCTTCCCTTTCTCCCATACATTCCCTTTCTCCCATAATTTTACAGTGATATTATTCTCAGGCTCTGATCACCGTGAATTTTTCTAAATCATTTTTACCCAAAATCCTGAACCCGCTTGTTTAAACCTATTGTCCTCTTTTGCGTCCACTGAATTCGCTGTCTTGAGCATATATGCTCTCAAACGAAGACTTGTCCCTCACCTGGCTTTCCTTTCTCTGTATCCTCTGTAAACAAATTTCCTTCAACCATAGTTTCGTATAATTTTCTGTAAAAATTTAGTTTATTTACAAAAAAAAAAACACATTCTTTACCATAAAAAAAAAAAAAAATTACAAAAACGAACGTATCAAAAAACGACGAAAGAACGAAAAATCTTCAACATTTTGTTGTAAAGTACGTTGTAATTCTCGTTTTTATAATTTAAATGTAAACACTTCAAACTGTAATGTTTAAATTTGAGATAAGCAAATGTTCAATCCAGAAAAGTTTCCAAAAGTAGGAACCTCCGATCTAAAAATCAAGCATAATGCATCATCTTTGCTTGACATTCTGCCGCCATCTTTTAAGCTATTAGCCAACATTCGTAAAATTACGTAAAATTGTGGGACAATGAAACCAAAAACTAAACCCCATGAATAGATTTTAACGAATCTATCTCGATTCTTCCTGTCCACACCGCAAAAAGTACCTTTGCCATACTCGATATAAATCCAAAACCAAAAAGAGGTAACACTGCCCACATAAAACTAGATGCCCAACACGGCACAATGCGTACCACGGATGAGAAGTAAGATGGCGTTATGTCTTCATCGTAAACTAGTAGATCAACAAAATTGTAAAATACCAAACACAAATTTCGCTGTAAACCCTTCCATAGGCGCCGAGCTCACGGGGGCAACAGTAGCAGTACCCCCCCCCCCCCCCTCAGGAAAGTTATACTAATAATATATTATTACGTATTATCATGAGGGCGAGAGTATCTATTCGCCCCCGAGATAATCCGTGATAATATATTATTAGTATAAATTTCCTGTGTGTGTGTGTGTGTGTATGGGGGGGGGGGGGGGGAGGGGGGCACTGCTACTGTTGCCCCCGTGAACTCGACGCCTATTAACCTTTCTATTTGACAAGCGAACGGATAGTTATGTGTAGCCTCATGATTTTATTTATGAATACAAAAGTCGTGGTAAATATTGTTTGTCTATACAAACTAAAGTAAAGTAAGCAACGTACGACTTTTCTTTGATGTAAATGAAGCACTGTTTGTTAGTGATTTTCCAAGGCGTTATATAGCCTATAAATTTCTTTGATTGAACCTAATAAAATCGTACCAAAAAGTAAAGTCAACGATGTTCATTTTTGATAATAACGTTTTTACACATAAGTTGTCGGTTGAATAAATGTGTTTAAAACAAATCGTTTTATGTGACTGTAAAATCGAAATTTCTGCTAACAATTGCATTTAAATTGCCTTTAACTGCATTCATCGAATGTTAATTTTACTATAATTGTTTGTGTAGTCCGGAAAAAATTTTTTTTCTTCCTAATTCTTACGTAACTAAAACTTTAATGTAAAATGTGGTGTTAGAGCCTGTTTTTAAGGAAGGCGGGCTGGCTCGGCAAACGAGCCAGCCCGCTTTCCATATAAACAGGCCCTTAATTAAACAAAGTCTGAAACTTCAAACAAATGGAGCTTTTCATCTCGGGCCAAAACTCGTTAAATTAGGTAATCGAGTTGAAAATTTTGTGAAAATTAAGATACTGTGAGAATATCTTTATTACATTCTAATATCTATATACATTTGAAAATATCTTTATGATCAGAAAAATACGTTATAAAAATCACAAATTCTCACACTTTTAATTTTTAAACTACGACAAACTTTACTTTAGCAACGATTGAAATTTTTTTTTTTTTTTCGTGAAGTACGAGAAAGTTCCTTAAATGCGTTTTTTACATAATATATAATAACGGTTACATAATATATAATAACGGTTACATAATATATAATAACGGTTATTACACAACATCAACCCCCTAAAGTAGTAAGTTAGTAAAGTAAGTTTTTATAAAAATTTCAATTGAATCAGGAAAATTTATTGTTTCTCATGGTAGAGGAAAATCGATTCTCTATTTACTAAGAAACGCTTTGTTAACTGGTAAATAAATGAAGACATCATTTAAATTTTATTCAAAAATAATTGTTCAACAATTGTTTTGAAAGAATTTTTATGGATTGATGAAAATTTTGATTAAAAGAGGTGTTAATTTTTATTGACCATCTGTAAGTGCGCGGTTGCGCAAGTAATAATAGAAATCATTCATTTAGATATCATTTAATCTGAGGGCAGAAATTTTTATTTTCTTGAGTGAATAGGAATTATGTGACGTAGATACTTTCATTCTTCAGAATGATATGACGTGTCACCTAATTTATCCGTTGTTAATGTGACGTGTCACCTAAATTATCCGTTTTAAATTCTGAAATGTCTACAAACTTTCCGAAAGTCTGTTTTCTTCTGTTTATCACCATTTGTTTACTCTAAATAAAATTTTTTAAGAGCGAATTATTTATCAATCCGAACTAAACCACTAACTCATAATTTCAGATAAAACTCACCAATTGCAGATTCGTGTTTTGCGTAGCACATCTGAACTTATTGCAATGATTTATACTTTGCAATCGCTTTACTTTAGCAAGCAATGTTATTAGCTTTGTAAATAAGTACTCCCAAAATACTGCAGTAGCGTTCTTTTAGAAGGCTGGATAGTACTGGAGAAGACACAATCATACAGTAATAACCCTGAGAACGCTTATGTTCGGAAATGCTTATATTTTTAAGGGAGTATATATCTACTAGCTTTTAAAGGTTCTTTTATTCAGTACATAACTACTCGGTGGTGCTTGTTTGCAGGAAGTCATTAGAACAGCATATTAAGATTGAGGGAACATTAAAACTATGGCTATAGCTTTTCTAATGCTGTAGCAAAAAGTAAAAATAGGACTAAAGAGCGATCACTAGTTACATAGTCCCACCTTTTACAGCACCTCTCTTGTAAGTTTACTTGAATGACTTGGTAGCTTCTTTTCCTCTCTTTGGCATGTTGTTTTAGAAAAAATGAGTTGCGCTATAAGTGTTGCGAAATGAGTTGCCTATGCCAGTGCACAAGTATTGCGAAACAGTACTTCGGTCCGTCAAGAAAATTTCATGCTTCTCTTTTTATATATGAAAGTAATCCAATGTCCACAGTGTATCGTTTCTCGGCCTAATGGCTAAAGTTGAGTGGGCTGGCTAGGTCGGCGTGCTTGTATTAAACTGATACTTTTCTTTTTTTTTCCGCCCACTACTCAAAGGGGAGGCAAACTCAGAACTGGCGGACTCTAAACACAATTCCTTCCTTCCATAATGTATCCAATAACCACATTGTATCAAATACCGCTTCTCGGCCTAATGGCTAAGATCAAGTGTAGGTAGCCTAGGCCGTTGTGCTTGTATTAAGGTGATACTTTTCTTTTTTTTATCTCGCCCATTCTTCAAAGGGGAAGCAAACTCATGGTTGTTGTACTTCTGGGTCTTCCCTGAAAAGGAGTGGGCAGTCTGCAAGGCAGTTGCAAGAGGACTTTAAACACTACAATACCTCAAATATCAATACTCCACAGTGTATCAACGTATTTTGAGGTGGGAAATTTGCAATTTAGTCGCTCTGGACAAGGTTAAAGAACCAAAGTTAAAACGAAAAAAAATCTTGAACATCTGAAAAAGTACATAAGCTATAATGATCAGGGAATTTGACCTGTAAACTGTCAGTCTTATATCGTTCAAACCATCTAACGAAATGCCAATATTATTACAAAAAATAGAAGATTCATGATTGATCGGAAAATCAGTCAACTGCAACTTCTTTGTGGTAAGATGTTCAATAAGTTTCATGTTTGATGTTTTAAACTTTCTCATACTTCACGAGAAAAAAATACATAGGCCAAAATGTTTACAAAAGATTTTCAACAGAACTTGCTACTGCTTTCTTAAATCCCACAACAAATCATTATTGTATAGGTATTGTCTAGCAATAATCTACACTACTCGCAAGAATCAACAGTGATACTAAGATAAAAAACTAAAATTGCGACCTAGGATGTGAATTGTTTCTGTAGTCCCGAAATTATTTGACCAAGTACTAAAGGTCAGCCTTTATTAATGAGGTGTTAAAGAAGAGATAAAACGAAAATTCACGTATAAATGGAGAGGAGCATCATAATCTTCAGAGCGTCATTTGCGCAAAAAAAAAAAAAAGAAAAAAATAAAGAAAAAAAAAAGAAGAGTGCTTAGTAAAGTGAGAAAGTCTATTAAACAAAATCACGAAGACAAAGTCGGCCTGTATTCACATTTACAAGATTATAATAAGAGTTTTTGAAGTTAAGTTTGAACTTAACACAAAGCTTTGTTCAAATCTTAAAGTCTTCATCTTTCAAAATTTCAATTTTATTGTGAAAAATCATAGTGTGCAAACCATTCAAATCATTTTAATATAATAAGAAATATGCTTTCTCAAAGCATTAAGCGCAGATTGGTAGCGTCATTTTAGTTAAATGCAAAGCCAAGAGTAAGAACTGGCAATTCATTAAGACATCTTCTTAGTATTTCAACAAATCTTAGCCATCTCCTTAGTTTTTCGATTAGGCCAACCTAAAAACGAATATTAAACACCAAGAAGTTTCATATTTTAGGATATAAAGATGTTTTGTGTCTTTTCAAAAACTCGAACATTAATATTGTTTGCTTCTAAATATTCCTCGTAATGGAAATGAGATTTTTTAATTTCAAAACTTCTTCTCTTCATGACATAGTCTTTGAAGCCTATTCATAGCACGCGTTTAAATAAGTGAAGACATAAAAACAATCCAACCAATCATTAGCAGGATCTAGTTTTCTCGAACATAAACTACGGATCACTAGATTTTCGTATAACCCTGTTTGTTTAAACCGTCAAAACATTTCGTAGAGGCTAACACTTTTATGGGTCTGTTAATACAATTTCTTTAAAACTTCATCTGCGTCACCCTTCTGTAACAAAATGGATTCGTTTTTCACTGCTTCTACATCTTTGACATCCGAAAAAATTGATGTGCGCATAAAAAATTTAGAAAGTGCGCAGAAATAATTCAACAAAACAACAATTTAATTACTTTTCTTTTTCTTTGAAAACTTACAAAAGTTTTTATCCAAAAGCTTTTATAAAATTTTTAATGAAGCATTAAGGTTTTTTAGAACAGTTTTTTTTAAAAAAAATCTGCGCCGTTATTTTTAATTTGCGATAGATATTGCGATTTTTGTCAGTTATAAAGAAAACATCAAAGCTTTTTTTAGATACGATTTCTGAACTTTCCAGCATTTAGTTTTCGCTCTGCATGTTTTTTAGTAACCAAGTGGCGAAGACTGAGTGTCAGTGGTCGCATGGCGAACACTGAGTGTTTTACCCTAAATCACTTTAAAAATGTTCGTTCATAAAACAATTTTTACGATAATTACATTGTAATAAATAAAACTTTAATATTCAACGAAAATATTTTAAAACAATTTATCGGAGAATTTTTAGATTTGCATCAGTAGGGGAGACCGGGGCTAGTTGGCTTTAGGGGTAAGTTGACACACGTTTAACTTTGAAATTTTCCACCAAAACTTTCAAAAATTCACACGGAACCTTCCCACTTAACTAATTCATCTTTCAGTGAGTGTAGTATCAGAGCTATAAGCGCATGCGCATAGAAGTTATAGCAATTTTTGTGTTTTTTTTACTAATTTTGTAACTTTTGTAACTATTTTAATTTTTCAATTTTAAAAAGCAATAGCATTAGCTATAAGTAAACTCGAATAGATAAAAGTGTTGTATGGTTCAATCTAACCAGTCACGTTTTGTGTTTTTCGATATTTCGCGTTTTTGGGAATTTACAAGCCATTTTGTGAGCAAAACACTTTTGGGGTTAGTTGGCACAATGATCGCGGGGCTAGTTGGCAACATGTGCCAACTTACCACCTTTCGCATTAGCCGTAAATTCACTTAAGTTATCCCAGTGAACACGCCACGAAATATAAACGTTTTATTCACTTATTTTATTCGGAAACACGAATAAAATAAGTGAACAAAACGTTTATATTTCGTAGCGTGCTCACTGAGATGTAACTCTTCAGATCTAAAAACATGAGAAATTATAAAAGAAAAGTACACAGGCCTGTAAATTCTAAAAATGTTACAAAAAATGCTGTTGATGCTATTTTTGTAGAAGAAAAGTCTATTCGATCGACTTAAGGGCAATAAAAGTTAATGTCAAAAAATTTTGTTGGATAAAAATTATCAAGAGTTTTCATAAAAAAGATGCACTTGAAACAGATGCTTAATGTTGCTAAATTTTTCTCTTTTTATATGGTGTGCCAACTTACTTTGAGAGTATAGGCAACCTACCCCGGGTCGGAGTAAGTTGGTACATACTTTTTTCTTTTTCTGAAGCCCTTTTTGGGCCACCAATGATTTTTATTTTAATGTTTGACACTTGAACATGCTTGCCAAATTCATATTCTTTTGAACTGCAATTTGACATCCTCAAAAAAGTCAACCAGAAATGCACAGAGCTCAAAAGCCAAAACTGCAGCCAACTAGCCCCGGCCTCCCCAATCAAAGTTAGATTTAAATTACTTTAAGATTTAAAAAATGGCAGCCAATACTTGAAATCGTTTTTAAAAAAGTTTTTTTTTTTGTAATTGCATGCAATAATATATCAATCAAAAAAAAATAATTTTTTTTTTTTTTTTCAAATTATTTCAGGTAGAGTTTTTCTCTACCCTGTTCTTTATTTTCATTCTTTCTTTTTCTCTTCTTTCGTTGATCCTGGAGAATATCAAATCATTCATGATTCATCATTCATGATTCATGATTCTCAAGAAGAATTTCTATTTTGGATTTTGGACTTTGACCAAGAAATTGCTTTTTAACCAAGATAACTTTTGAGGAAGGAAACGTAATCTTGATTTGGATTACTCTAAAAGTATCTTTTGACCTTTCGTTGATATAAATTCGTTGATATCACCAAGCTGTTTAAGGTATTTCTTAAGATTACTTTACAAGTATTTTATTAATTTTAAAATAAATTTACTAAAGAAAAAATGAGTCAAACTTTTTTGTGGTAGGTACAGATTATCATCCTACTTTATGTCGACTTTTTTGAAAATTGTTCTTCTTTACCAATTTTCCTTTTATCTTAAATTCTAGATATGGAGTTACAGAAAAAGTAGAAAAGTAACCCATGTTTAAACGCAAAAGCATGGGTTATTCTTCTTTTCCTTGTTTAAACTCAAAAAAATGGATTAATTTTCTTCTTTCTTCTTTTTTCATTAAAATTTTCCATATCTAGAGAACAATAATGATCTACCGGTGTATGTAATACCGGTGTAATATATTGGCAGATCATTTTATTGATCTCTAGATATGTAAAATATAAAAATTTAAATCATCCAACAAGAAAAACTTTAAAAAGAGACATTAAGTAACGAAAGAATCTATTCACGCCTTCTAACTGCATAGCATAGAAAGGAAGAGGGGGTTGCAACTGCTAATAATTTGTACGAAATAAAAGTTAAATACCAGCTTTCACATGAAATCTTCGTTGAACTCCTTTTCTCGTAAGAATGCGTTGTGGAAAAAATATTCTAAAACAAGCACCGGTTATTTGTTATTTTAAAATCGTCGTTAACAAATAAAGAACAAGTTTCTATATCAGTCTTTTAAAATAGATTACCTAGAGTAAAAACGAGTATAATTTAACGACATGTAAAATTGAACAGGTTTCGTATTTTTAGTTTTAAAGAATTATCTTTAATAGGGAAAAAGATTTGAAACTTTTTTTTACATTATTGTTTAGAATATTTCGTTCTATCATACTGCATAAAAATATTTGGTTTTTTAATTTTAAAAAATTTAACACGAATTAAAAAGAATTACTATGAGTAGATTGTTTTAAATTTTATCCAATATCTGACATTCCAGTTTTGTAAATAAAAAATTTCAGCTTTAAATATAAAATATAGTTTTGTGGTAAAAGTTCTGCTGAAGATGATCTTTTTAGGAAAATTGAATTTGCTAAGTTTCGGAAGAAAGTTATGAAGAAAAAACTGAAATAAAAAGATTTCCAGTTTATTTGAACATACTATTTATTTATTTAATATATTTATATAGTCATTTCACACTTACTTGTTAGCTTTAAAAAAAAAATTCTTACTCTATCTTAGTCAATATAGAAAAATGCAAATATTGGCAAACAAAAAAACAAGGAATTAGGAGAGAGTGGGGTAATGGCGAATGCGGGGTAACACCGAACATGGTCAAAACGGGATGATAGTAAACGATAGTTGACAAGTTGTTAGATACGTAATTTCATTTAATAAAATTAGTTTTGGAATGAGTTAAAAAGAGTTACAAACATATTTGTTTTATATGATCAATTGTTACGGGGGAGGGAGGAGGGGAGGGGGAATTGGTGATACCAGTGCCACTGTCAGTGATTTAGGTTGGATCAACAAAAGTTTACTTGCCAACATTCAAAGGTCAGAGAACTAGAAAAATGTCTGTTTGCTACAAAATAAAACTGATACTTTACACGAAGATTTGCACATGACCAAAACACCTGAAGCGTTAATTAATTTTTCGTTGCATCCTTCTAGTGTAGTTCTGTCATCTGATGAGACTGTAGCCCACTAACTGTTACCAGTTCAATCAAATCATTCTATATCACTTTCAAATATTTTCTCTGTCAGATGTGGTTGTACGAGAAGTGCACAATTGGTAAATGCACATCCCGGGGTTTCGTTTGTGATTTTTGTTTGTATTAGTTTTTTAAATTTTATCATTTAAGAAACAAAATATTAATTTTAAAAGCTTTTTGCTGTATTAAACTGCAATGAAAAGTTTCATGATCCGCCCATGGAAGACTGGATGATGTATTAAAACTGTAAGACCTGATGGAGGTGAGCATATCCTAAGGTTTTGTCTATGATTTTTGTACTTATTTATTACAATTAGCATTTTATTTGTTATTACCCAACAGTGTTTGTGATTACCCTACGGTGTGTTCAGAACTACCCCATGTACGTAAATAATAAACCCATTGGTGTACTTCCATACACCAATGGGTTTAATTTTGCCCTAAATTTTCATTTTATAACAAGATTTATAAAAATCGTTTTTGGGGGCTTATGACTGAATAGCTAGACTAAATAACACAAAATAAATATGAGTAATTTCTTATAACGAGTGACTTTATTCGCATTCCCCCTTAACTGTTCGCCGATACCCTACTCTCCCCTACACTGACGAGTAACTCAATGCTGTTGTACCGGTAAACCAGGCAAAACTTGAAACTATGTTTTCATCAAATTTTGGAAACATAGTTTTAGTGAAAATACTGCATGTAAAATTGCAACAATCAGAGCAGTGTCTTATACGCTTGGCGATGAGTTCCTTTGTACCAGTAAAAAGGAAGAGACTGATAATTTTTACATTACCTCCTTATCTTTATAGTTGGTTGTATTAATTAATCTATTTAATTTAATTGCTTTATTTCTATTAATTGTTTAGTTATCAAGTTTGTCTTAAAATATAGTCATTGTATAATTGAAATCTTTTTTTTTTTTTTCTACTTTAAATGCCTGTTATTTAAAAACTAAATAAAGTTGCAAAATAAAATTTATATATACATATATATATATATATATATATATATATATATATATATATATATATATATATATATATATATATATATATATACACACATACAGTATTGGACAAAACATTTGCAACCAACATCGAACAATGCTAAAAAGTGTTCCTAATTTTACATGTCTTAAAAACGAAACGAACTATACTACCACAGCAAACAGTTCAGGAGTCTGGAGTCATAGCATGCCATGACATGAGCAATCAGCTGACAGGTGACAGCACAAAGACAGAATTTCGTTGACAAGTGCAATTTTGCAGCGGACAAAACAAGTGCAACTTTTTTTGTTTGTTTCATTTTCTTAAGTCTGGTCCATGTCAACGTCACAGAAGTTTTTTAATAGTTAAAGAAAGTATCCAGAAGTTTCCAGAAGTTTCCAGAAGCATGCAGAAGCTTCCAGAAGTTTGCAGAAGAAGCATCTGGAAGCATCCAGTAGCATACAGAAATATCCAGAAACATTCAGAAGCATCCAGACGCATCCAGAAGCTTCCAGAAGCATCGAAAAGAAGCATCGAAAAGAAGCATCGAAAAGAAGCATCGAAAAGAAGCATCTAGAATCTTCCAGAACAGGTTCACTCAGGTTCATTTTACTATATAAGAGACATGTAAATCGACATGTAATTCAGTCAGTATATGGAAGTCAATCAGTCAGTATTATCAAGACAGTTTATCAAAGTGAGTTTTATCAAAGTGTTTTATCGAAGAACATCAATACAAGAAGTGAAATACAACAAGTGTTTCATTACATCAATACAGTCCACATCCAACCAAGACGTTGTGTTCCACAGAGCATTATTGTATCATCACAAGGTAAATGTAACACGGTAGGCCTTGAGAAGCGTGATTATTTATATTTATCATTTTTATGACTTCAAGTGCAAAAATGGCTCTCGACAGTCTTGGATTGGAACTAAGAAAGAAAATTATTGGCGATTACGTAAGTGGAACGTCACAAAAAAGTATTTGTGATAAATATCGCGTGAAAAAATGGACCGTATCAAGACTATGTTCCAAATATCGTTCTACGGGGAAGTTGGCAGCAGATAACAAAGTTGGAAGACCGCGTTCCATCACTTCTAGAGAGGATTCTATAATCGTCAGATCAGTCAAGAAGGATCCCTGGATATTATCAGTCGAGATACAAAAGCAATTAGAGCTGCCTGTGTCGGACCGAACAATTAGACGACGTGCTGTTGAAGCCGGATTGTTTTCTCGACGCCCTGCAAAGAAACCGCTGATTTCACTAAAAAACCAGAAGAAAAAACTCCTGTTTGCTACATCTCATATTGACTGGAATGTGCAGAAATGACGAATTGTCCTGTTCAGTAATGAATCGAAGTTCAACATCATTGGGAGCGATGGCATTTGCCGTGTACGTCGACCGGCTGGAAAACGCCTCAATTTACGTTACTGCCATAGGACCGTGAAGCATGGTGGAGGCAATGTAATGGTCTGGGGGTGTTTTTCTGCTAACGGTCTAGGTCTAATACATCGAAACGATGGAATAATGGACCGTTTCATGTATAAAAATATCATGAAAGATGTTATGTTACCTCATGCTGAATGGAATATGCCAATAAAATAGGTTTTTCAGCAAGACAACGATCCGAAACACACTGCAAAAGTAGTCAAGCAGTGGTTTCAAGACAACCACCAATCGGTGATGGATTGGCCGCCTCAATCTCCGGGTCTCAGCCCTATCGAGAACCTGTGGGATATCGTCAACCGCAGAATTAATCGTGAAGGTGTTCGTAATAAGGATCAACTGTTAGAACAAATCCAAAAGGCTTGGGCAGCGATTCCACAAAGTTTCATTGATCACCTGATCGAATCTATGCCTCGAAGATGCAAGACTGTGATCGACAACAAAGGATTCGCCACGAAATATTGATAGCGAAATACAGCTTGGTCAACATTTTGTCGAGTTGCACTTGTTTTGTCCAGAAAGAAATCAACTTTTTTTAATACTTTTGATTAATTTATTAATTTTTGTGTACAAATAATGAACTTTGTGATGAATAAAACTTGAAGAACTTTGTCTCTAAACAGTTACATAGTTATTTCTCTAAATTGAAAAAATGCAGCACTTTTATATAAAGAAACTAAATTAGCATTATTTGGTTGCAAATGTTTTGTCCAATACTATATATATATATATATATATATATATATATATATATATATATATATATATATATATATATATATATATATATATATATATATATATATATACATGAAAATCTTTTTCTTAAAAAAAAAATGATTCAGTTTTATTCGAAAACTGTTCAAGCGGACTTTTACAATTCTGAGCTCAATATCTTGGAGGGTTAAAAATCATTAGTAGGGTAAGTAGAAATTCAAGGTAAAAAAAAAAAAATAGGAAATAATAAAAAACTCACCAAAAGCACATCAGCAAAATGACATATTCTTATTAAAAATTGTTGGTTTTTATGTTTTTCTTTTTTTTTTTTTTACGGTGAATTTCTACTGGTCTTAAATATATGGTATAAAATGTATTGCAAAGTCCTTTTCGGAATCTGATATCTTTATGCCTAAATATCTTAGTTATTTTAAATCATATTTATTTCAAATGGCTAATATAGAAATTTAAATTTTACTTGCTTTCATTTGTTATTAACGGAAGTACAAAACTCGAATGCTTCATTGATGAAGTTTTTTTTGGTAAGATTTTTGATTACGTCACTTACACTTACGTTTTTTAAAACTGTATTTAATGACGTCACAGAGTAAGTTGTTATAGGACATTCAAATAGGAACGTTCTATCACAACTTAATTTGATTTGATTTAATTTAAAGGAAAAACTTTTAATGAAGCTTTATTAAAAATCTAGAACCAATTTTTATGACCTTATATAAAAAAGTTTAAACCAATAACTTTGTTTATTTTGGATGAAATGACAAGGGTTTGCAGTGCCAAAAGTGTTTAGCAGTGGTTGGTTAGGTGGAAACTTTTTTGAATCATGCTGTTGTTCAACAAGAAGTTTCTGGAGAAAAGAAAACTGGCGTCGACATTTGGTTTTTTAAAGGTTTTGTATGAATATTTTTTATTTTAAAAATGAATATTCTGAAAAGAATTTTTCAAACCCGGATGTCAACGTTAAAAACTTTAAAAGAGAAAAATATATATAAATCTAAATAATTGACGTTATAAAACAACCTAATACTTGTTATGGCATAAAATCAACTTCTTGGATCAATCCTCCCCTCCCTTAGTGTGAAACTTTTGTCGAGCACTTGACATATTTTAAGACTGAAGAAACTTTCAACTCTCTCTCTCCCCTCAAAATTAGTGTTAACAAACCTTTTTTAATTCCAACGGAACTGTGAATTTTTTATCTAGAAACTTTAACCATTTTAAAAGTATTAGTAAAAAAATACTAACTAAACCAAATGTTTCAATGACGCAATCAAATACATTTTTTTTTTTTGAAGACCAAAACTTCACAGTGGACTGTTCAAAAACTAAACGAACAGACAATATATTTAACCTAATTGTAAGAAGGTTACTTAAAACCTAGTGAAGCAATTTCACCAAATGTTCATGGTCTAGCTTAATATAGTAAACAGTTTTTTTGGAGCCAATTATCTAAAAATATTGAATCAAGGTCCTTTGATTTTAGTGTGAGCAGACATCTGATACTTCAACAGTGAAGCGTTGAGAAATTTTTTTACAATTATCTTGCTTCAGAAACTAATTAACCTGCAAATTTAGCTTTAGTTGGCAACAGTATTTAGTAAGTAGTTAGGGATTGTTCAAAATTTGGAAGTACTTGATGTTTTACTAAAAATGTATACTTTTTCAAAAATTTTTGGCTTTTTCAATTTTTCGATTATACATCTCGAGACCTAAACGGATCTAATGGTATATCACATCTGAAATTCATATTTATCAAAAAAGCAAAAATAAATGTATATAAGTTAAAATGAATAAAGAAAAAGAATCAAACAAATAGATCCTATTGATAAAGTATAATTTTTTTTTATTTATATAGTAATTTCTAGCTCAAAGATAAATGTGTCAGACTTATTTTTAAATGTGTCACATCCTTAAGTAACTTTCTATAATTTAAACTATGACTCATTATACCGATAGCATTAAAGAAAAGCAACGGCTGCTTTGAAATGCTTTCTGTGCCTGGTACATCTACATAAAGTAGACATTACAAATCTTCATAAATCCAATAATAATAGCAAGTTAACTTATTTATTTAATAATCATTCATTTCTTCTGCACTTGAAGATGAAAAGAAAATACATTTAAATGTTTTATGATTAAAACGCGAAAGTGTATTAAATAATAATTTCTCGCCTCAGTCTACTTACATAGCGTATAACTTCCGCCGATTAAAATTAAAAAGGAAACTTCCACAACGAGTTCATTTTTAAGGAGAGGTTGTTATTTTTGTTTAATTTTTTTTTATAGGGATCAAAAACTATTTTGTCCTTTCTTTCACTTTTTTACAGAAAAAATGCAAATAGCAACATTTTAAAATATGTTTATATTTTAGGTAACAAGCATCTTTCAAATGATTGGTGTGTTAGAAACAGCAGCAGTTATTACAATGGCAGGCTTAATATCCGCATGGGCAGCATGGGCTTATCCAGCACTGAAAGGTAGAAACAAGGTTACTCGTAAAACTATGGTTTTCACGCAGGATCAGTGCACGTATTCTTTAATACCTACATCAGTCGACCATGGGAAAGGTCAACAAACACAAACAAACAACTGTTTTATAAACGAAGAAGAAAACAAAGAAGGAAGGTTGGATATTACCACCAATCAGAAAAAAGAAAACTAACTCTAAAATATTTATAGAAAATTTATAGCGCTAGATTTAGAAAAAAAAAATTAGAAAAACATGTATCTATAAACGTTTATGAATTGTAAATGAAGGATAAAATACACGATTGAAGTTATATAATTTAGTTATATGTCAACTTATTCCAACTGATAGAGGAAAACCATAAAACTTTTATTCAGTTAAAAAAATTGGAACAAAAACATAGTTTTATAATACTTTACATGAACCGTAAAAAAGCATCAAATGCAAATAAGTGTATATTTACAAATGTAAATGAACTTTATTGTAAAAATGTGTAACTTATCATGAATTCCTTGAAAGATGAACTTCCAATATTTCGTTATGTTTTTAAAGCTCATAAATTATAACAGATATTTGAATTGGGTCTTAAATATTTATGATATTATATTTGGCGAGGGAAATTTTAATTAAGTGTTTATTTTTACGATTTTCATGTATGCAAACTATTAAGCAGCAACTTTTTCTAGAAAAATGCACAAAGTGCTGCGATAAAAAATACAAAGCGATGTTGCATATTTTTACACAAAATATCATGTATGGCTTGATCAATTTGAAAGGAAAGACGTACACTGGGGCAGGAGTTACTGGATAAAAATTGAAAACACATTAAAAAAGGCTTCGAAGGTATCACGAGACATAAACAGAAAATGAAAGATTCCAGTTTTATCTTTCGGTATGAAGAATCATTTGTCTTGTTTTTGTGGTGAAGTGAGAATTTTTAGAAAAGTAAATTGTAAGTTTACTTTTATAGAAAAAATTATCGACGTGGACACCTACACTTTTCCATTCATCTAAAAAACCATCAATGTCTAAAATTAAAATAGATATTATTCAATTTATGCATTGTTGGATGTAGGGAATGTCCGGGTCTCAATAGTAACCGAAAGAAACCCGACTCGAACGGGTATCGGACACCGATAAAAGCTAAAAATAGTTTTATCGGACTTATCGGCGTTATTGGGTAACTACCCGAACGGGTATTACCCAATAAGGCCGATAAAAATGAGTAATTGAAATTTTTTATACCCAACCCGACTTAATCTGTCAGGTAATTTAAATAATCAATACCTGAAAGTTATTATTACTATCGGTACCCGAACCCTATTACCCGTTAAAAAAATAATTCCCGAACGGTTCTGTCGGGTATTCTACGAGAAAGGTCCATTTTGTTCAAAAATAATTGATATATCTAAAAAATTCCCGAAGTGGAATATAGCCGTAATAAACGCAATAATTACATTTTCTCTCGACCTTTTTTTAGTTGAACAAAGTTTAATATACTTTCTCATTCTATTCACGCGATCCGGTTGATAAAATAACTGTATCTCACCCTTTATTTGAAAGTCTCAACTCTGATTGGTTGTTACGAAAAATTCAAAGTAAGCCAAACCCGGTAAAAGCGATCGTTAAAGCATCAGTGTTTGTCTTTAGAATTGTTTCCTTTTCCGTTTCTTGGAATAATGTGAGAAAGGTTATAATTTAAAAATTTTGAAATTAAAATCGAATGTACGTAAAAAAACAAAACGTTTCAAAAATGTTTGCTAGCCAGTCAAGTGCTCAGTTATCACAAGGTCTAAGCGATGTTGATACTGAAAGCGAAGAAGGAAGTGAACATGAAAAAGAAAATCCAACACTATCTTCAGATCCAGATGACCTGCCTCCCCATGAAAGCGAAGCCGAAAAACCAGGTAATACATTGCCAGTTAGTTTAATTTCTTTGTTAAGTGCCTGTAAATTTTACACAGGGTGCTAATTGCCTTCAAGCATCGCTTAAAGTTGAAAAAATCCAGGCAAATTGTCTACTGGTTGCCAACCACTTGGATCCTTGTTACAAATGTGAGTGAAAAATTATTTAAAAGTATTATTAGTCAAAAACTGCAATGTAACTGGCTGTCGTGTGCAAGTTTCCAATCCACCGTTAGACGTGCCGGTTGTCAAAAGTTACATCTAAAGTTGCTAGTATAAATAAGTGCTACAAATAATCTAAAGTAATATAATCAATTGAGAATAATTAAAAAAATGCGAGTTATTTGGAAAAGTTGCGAATAATTTCCATAAAAGCCAAAATTTCTAAAATCTCTTTTTTTATTTTTCAGACCAATACGCCAAGTTCTTGAAACTCAAGTTCAAAGAAACTATATTTAGTTTTCAGAATTTGCTCCTAAAGAAGTTATCAAAGAGTTTTTTTTAAATTTGTTTAGCAAACGTGGGGAAGAAGATTCCGAGATTGAACCATTCCCTGTCGATGCACAGCCTTCCCTGTCGATGACAGCCTACCCTGTCGACAACAATTTGGAAGCTTCTCTTTAAGCTTTATTCAGCAAATGGAAGCAGAAGATAAGCGCGAGTTGATTGAAAGGAGAACGTTTTGTCTATGAAAATGATGTTTAGGCAATTTCTACATGGAATTTTTATTTTGTTATGAGTGTTAGGTAAATATTCAAAGGTGAAAATGCTACATTTGTCTGTGTTTCAATTCTATGATGACTAAGACAATTATAGTGTTAAGAAAGTTAACTTTTGGTACCAAAACTGCATTTATTTTCACATCATTTAGCCTGTTTCATTTACCCATGTTACTTAATTAACTGTGGACTTTAGTTAAATACGTCATTAATTAATTCTCAGCTTAAATAAGTTTAATTGAGTAGTTTTTTTAAATTTAAGTTTATATATTTCACAGACTCTTCCAAAGATGCTAAAATTACCGTAAGCAATAACTCGAAGCAAATTTTAGTGACTTTCAGTGATTTTCGCAATTTTTAAAAATTTGTTTTACTACGTTTCGGGACCCAAATGGTGATAAAGCCAAAAACCGAACGGGTTCGGGTTTTTGGGTATAAAAAAAATTTACTACCTGAACGGGTACCCGATAATTGATCGGTTTTGGTTCCTTAGCTGTCGGTGCACGTTAACCCGTTTGATCATTGTTTCGGATTATCGGGCTATCGGGTATTTAATGGGTCTATACCCGAACGGGTCCGGGGCCCGAAAACTTTTTTGAAATTACCCATTCGGCGGCCAAACGGGACCCGATGAGATTTCCTAGTTATATGCTAAATCTGGATATAGAAGCTATGCTTGATTACGAAACCATACTTAAATAATGTTTAAACTTAATATTTTCTATTATCGAGTTGTTACCTTTTATTTCTTTTACTTATAATTTTTTTTAGCACGTGGAATCAATAATTCAATAGTTTAATGATTTTCTTACGCAGCGTCAATTGGATAAAATTAGATTTGTCAGAATGACGAATCAGCAAAAATATTAGAATTACGAAAACATATTTCAGAATAACGTAAAATCGTGATTTTAAGATAATGCTCAGAATTACAGATCGACCAAAAAAATGTTTCAATTAAATATTGTTTGCATTATTGTGATCTTTTTTTTTTTACCAATTCATAAATTAAATTGATATCCTATTGTGGCTTTTTTTTTCCCAATTATGACCTTTTTGTATGATTTGTAATTAGTACATACGTATAAGTATGTAGTAGATAGATTTTATTAAGTATATAATACGCGTTATTACATATATTATTGCGTACAATTATGTATATAGTACATACACATTTCTTTTCTGATTCAATATTTTTTGTACAAAAGCTTAAAGCTGCATTTTATTTTAATGTTACACTAGGATCGTCATCAAACAACAAAGATAGCTTTACCTACTCCCTTATTCTGTTACTTGCTACCTCGTTTTATGTTGCCTAGAAAATTAAAAAAAAACTAATAAATAGAATAATGTAAAGTTATTCATGTAGAAATTTTTAAAATTAAAAATGTTTGTGAGAAGGTACAGAGAAATCTTATTTCTGAAATAATGCATAACTGACTTTAAAAGTAAAATAATGCATAACTGACTTTAAAAGAAAAATAATGCATAACTGACTTTAAAAGAAAAATAATGCATAACTGACTTTAAAAGTAAAATTTCTCAAAAAAATGTTCATTTTATTAAGAACCTAGTTATTAAGAACGGCTCATAAAATGTCAGAACTACAAAAACATTCAGTGATATTTTGATCTGAATTACGAATCATACAAAAAAGTCAGAATTGGGGAAAAAATATCACAATGGAATATTGATCAGATGAGTTGGAAAAAAAAGGTCACAGTTACGCAAACAATATTAATTAAAGCATTTTTTTAATCGTTTCTTAATTCTCAACATTATTTCAAAATTATAAACTTACGTAATTCATAATATATTTTTGCTAATTCGTAATTCTGAAAAACGCAATTGTATCCAAAAATGTCATGTTATAATTGAGGCTGCATAGGAAAATAATTGGACTGTTTAATTATTGATTTTACTACAAGAAAATTGTTCTTGATTTCTCTGTTTTTTACTTAAATATATCAGAAAGTATTTACACAAAAATCAATCCAGAATCAATTTTATTCCTTGTTTAAAACAGCAGTTCCTATAGAAATCGTCCGGAACAAGAAAAATTGTCCGGATCAAGAAAAATTGTCCGGACCAAGACAGCAGAATAGACAAATTATATACAGGTTTATTAAAAGTTTTATGAAGTTCTTTCGATTAACTAAAAACAAATTAGAGTTTAATTTTCTCTAAATTTCTCTGAAATTTTTTTACGATTGAAATACAACATACAATTTCAGACTGTCATTTTATTCAAAATTTAGTTAAGCTTCAAAACATTAATTCAGAAATATACAATCAAAAGTTTTAATTTGAATTTTACAAAATAAGCGAACAAAGCAGTGGTGTGGTCATATTTATACTTTTTCAGATATTACTCACGCTATAATAATCAAGTTCAAAAACAGAATTTGTTAAGATTTTCTTCGAGCTGTCACGCAAATAGAACTTATAATTTTTCTCATTATTGGGTATACCAATACCTATAAATACAAATGGGAGACACCAGTTCCTATAATTAAAAATTGTGAGAGTCGTTTGACTATTTTAGTTACATAATACTCATCAGAATCTTATTTCATAAAACTATACGTGTTAAAAATTTTCATCAGAATCTTTTTTCATAAAACGTGTTAAAAATTTTCAAGAGCTTCAGTAACAATTTTTATGCTGAAAGTTTGTTAATGAGTTGTACATTTACTAATTTGTGCCATCATTTTGTGAAGCATGAATATCTTTTTGTGAAGAAGTGTACGGTTTAAGTGCTACATCTCTCTTTACACTTCCGCATTCTGCTTTCTTTTGTTTGGTTAACGTTGTTCTATGCATGATAGTCATTCTTAAATGAGCAGCAGATTTACCAACGTGGTTCATAAGAATAACTTTTGAAAGAAAAAATGAAAAAGGAACTGCAAGGAATGATACGTACAAAACGTAAGGTGCTGCAGTAGATGATCCTAAACTTCCAAAAGTACAAATCAATGACCAAAATGGTATATTCAATGCTTTAACCAAAGTATACAAATGCTGACGGGTGTTTGTTTTAAAGTGTGTAAACGAAGCCCAATCGTGCATGTATTTCGCTCCAGTTAGCAAACCATGTAATAAAATTAAAAAGTTCGCGATACTCGAACAAAACACGATCATTGCAGAAAAACGAATGGCAATTTTAGAGTCATGAGTACCCTTTGCGGCAAATTGCAAAACCATGTTTCCAGCTAAAGGACATAGGCAACAAAATGCGAGAAATATTTTCTGAAAGTACAACATAATTGAGTTCACAGTCTTAAATAAATGGAGAACAGTGTGATTAATGTACCAAAGAGCCGAAACTATACAAAATGTGGCAAGAAAAGTGAGAAATTCTGACTTCATGTGTTTTAACGCGTAGTTGAGACCGTGTTCACTGACATCCTTTTCAGTTGGAAATTCTTCCACTGTAATATCGAGTATAAGAATGCACGCAACAATAGCAATAGCTGCATCACTCATGATTTCAACACGTTCTTTTGAAACATTACCTTTTGAAAAATGCAACAAAAAAGAGTCTTTTTCTGTTTCTTCAAATTTGTTCATTCGTCTACGAATGAACCAGTATAACTTTCGAATTATGGGCATAAAGGTCAGTAAAGCGATAAAGGCCCAAGATATACCAAAGTGAACTAAAGAAAACGCACCGGCAATTATTAGTAGAATTAAACTAATTAATGGTCTAAAAATCATTATCAGAAGTAACTCTCGAAGATCAGACTTGGACCAATTCTTCAAATCAATATGCAGAAGCTTTGGTGAATGTGTTGCATACAAAACCATTCCAATATCTAGTACTTGAAGAATGCCTAAAACAACGCATGTTGTTAAAATGGAAACTTTCTCATAAGGATAATGCCCTTGCAGTGCCAACGCAAATGGTAGAACAGTAGTCGCTAACATCTCAAAAATAACCAATGTCAAAATAAAATCATCAACTCGTTTGATCACAATTGCTCGAATGTTCATATTTTCCCAAATAGTGAGCACAATTATAAACCCTAAAAAAAATATGATAAACTCTGTGCGAAGTGAATTAATAAAGTCTGATAGAGGTTGATTAGTTTCATTAAGTTTTTTCAAATTTCTTATAGGAAGTACTAGGAAAGTTGCACAAGTTGCCATTACAGCGTCAGAATAAGCGAGCATACGATTTGAAGACACAATATCCCCCCGATGAAGGTCTTCTGGTAAAATTTCATTCAGATGCTCATCATAGTATTCTTCCAGATGCTTGTGCTTACTCCTACTTCTAACTTTTTTGTGTTTTTCAGTTTGCTCTTTGTTTTCAGGTTTCATCTTCAAAGAAAAAATTTCTTTACTAAGAAAAAATAAATTTAAAATTTTAAGTTTTAAATGAATTTATTTTAGTTTTCAAAACTTATTTTCAACTTTTTTAAAAACTTATTTCAAATAAATTAAAAAAAAAAAAAATGCAACCTAGCAGCGTATACATCTACTTTGTTAAATCCACAATCCATAAAAAGATCTTTAGTTAAACCAATAATAGAAAATTCATAAAAACTTTTTCATGAAAAACTTGTAGTCTGATGTTTTGAGCTGATTTAAATCAAATTTAAGTGTTCAATTTAATAGCATAATGAAAATGACTCTCTGTTAGTTGTATCTGAAAACAGAGTGTTGGGATGTAATGAAAATAGTTTTTAGAATCTTTTAACAATCAAAACCTTCAATAATTTTTAGAAACGTTTATCACACAAAGATAAGTTCATAAAAATTAGTATTATGTTAGTTTTTACAAATAAGTTCTTAAAATTTTCGTTTTTCAATACTGAAAAAAAACAACTTTATTTGCATTAAAATAAATGTTAAAAATAAATTTAAAACTTCTTGCGTCATGGGAAAATTATAAAAACTAAATTTTATGCAACCTTGTACTAAGTATTATGCAACCTTGCAGCGTATACATCTACTTAGTTAAAAAACTCTCAAAAAACTTTAAAAATGGGATTTCCTTACACAAATAACTGGATTTGATGCTATTTTGGTGAGCTTTCTGAATCTTTATTCCCTGCAGAACTATTGATATAAAGTAAATAGGTCATTTTTTGCTAAAGTATGCAAACAAATCTAAACTTTAAAATTCATTCCTTAAATACATCACATAAAATACAATATCCATTACTAAAGTGTAAACGTTGTTTTATGAACTCCGAGACGATAGAACAACGAATAGATTTAGATTTTGAACTTACGAACAGCAGGTTTTTCAGATTTAAGAACAGGTTTAACAGGTTTAGGTTTAACAACAAATTTAATTGATCTTAGTTATTGGTTTTAGTTTTATCGCTAAAGACCAAATCAAGATTCAGAAAAGATTTGATCTGAATGTGGCAAGAAGCAAAGATTCTCATTAACATTTTATACTCTAAAATAATCTCTAAAAAAATCTCTAAAAAAGCTCTCGCTTCTCGTGTTTCATACGTAACATTGATACATTACATATATACATTACATATATATTACATGTATGTTTTATATTATACATTGATATTACGTTTACGTAAAATAAAAAAAAAGAAAATCAAAAAATTTTAAGATTTTTTTTTATTTGAGAAAATTTTTTATGCATTACAAGTTTTTATGTATTATAAGTTTTTATGTGTTATAAGTTTTTATGTGTTATAAAAACATTTTTTGAGAAAAGTTTTTATGTTTTATAAAAATTTTTCTCAAAGAAAAAAAAAAATCTCACTTCAAAAAAACTCCAAAAATATTTTTTAAAAATTATTTTTGAAATTGTTAATATTATGATACGTAAAACCAAACGATCTGTTTCCTGATTCTAAATTTCTCACAAAAATTGCCATTTGTTTTAAAACTCATACCTCATTACATACTATACTTTTATATCGTGTTGTAAACTTGTATAAATTACAGCTATATGCAATATATGGGTATACAAAACTTTACTACAACCATATTTATGAACTTTTTTTGATATTTACATCGAGTTCGCTTAAGATAAGCAAGACACTCTCCTCCTTCCTTAATTTACACCTTTTTTCATATCAAAATTTCAATTTTATAAAAACAGTCGTTAAGGAGTTTGATTTAATTTTTTTTATTGCCTTTGAAAAGAGAGATTACCTCGAAGTAAAGTTTAAAACATTTTTTTAATGATAACAACCTTAGATTACAACATCCATTTTACATAAGGATTCACCATTTTTTTTACATAAAGGATTCAAATGAATCAATCAATGTTTATAAAAATGTGATTTTTTTTTTCCTCGTGTAAGCGTTAAGCGTCTCAAAATATGCCAACATCTTGTAACGTTAAAATTGAATGGTTGGTTTTTTATCATTGTTTTTGTATCAAAAAGTTTTAATATGAATAATTTGATCATAATTACTAAAGCCAAATGTAAAACAACATCCGAAAGCATTTTTCACGAGATATGCTCTCTGTAGTTTTGTGCCTATATACTGACGTCACACCAGATCTTTAGTGGGTGGATAATAAGATATTTTTTCTTCGTCTAAATTGGAAGATTTTAACAAGTTCATTTCAACCACAAATCGGTTATGAAATTTTGAAAGCTATTTATTGTAAACTATTTTAAGATGCCTAAATAAAATTGTAGTTAAATTTGTAATGTAAAATAAAAAAGAAAATTTTAGATTGATTTTGAGATATTATTCCAGAAAAGAAAGTAATGCGAGAAAACATACGAGATAGCGCGAAACCATATGAGATATAGCGCGAAACATCCCACCAGTAACATACCGAAATTTTTCAGAATATTATTTTTAGTTTTTTAAGTCTACTGGAAAAAGCAACAATAACACAGGTCTTTAAATTTGAACTCATGTTGGTCCCATTTGGATTTTATGACTGATCTTTGGGCAGTTTTATGCGCTAAACACTTAGATTTATTAGATATACGTTTAGATTTTCGCCAATACATTGTTTTTTTTTAAAAGGGCCCACGGAAGAAATCGCAAAAAAAGCGATTCCTAAGAAAATAATTTATCCTAAATTCAAAACTATCTTAAATTATATAAAAATACTAACAATATATTTAAATAACATAAATACTAACAATATATTTAAATAACATAAATACTAACAATGTATTTAAATAACATAAATCAATCAATACCAACTATCAAATACTTTTATGGTATCTTGTTTTGTTTTGTTTTATTCAACGAATTTCCGGTTGTAAGATTTCCTTTTAAAATTTGTGATTTGGATGAAACGCATCCAAAAACCCATCATTTAAGTATTCCACCTTCCTTGATATCATTTCCATCAAATCCTGATAAAATCTTCCATCTTGTTCTTCACTGAAGTCATTCAGTTCTGACTGTGAAAATAGATTAGGTTCGGCACTTGTTTCAAAATCAGTATAAAGTTGAGATACCTCATTAACGTCAAACTTGGATTTGCATAATTGAATCAAATTTGTATTTTATGCGTTTACGTCATAAAAAAATGGTTTTTGGAATTTCTCAGTTCTAAAAAAATTTTTAATATTTTTATTTGTGGCAAACTAAAACCATGAATATGCTTAAACTTTTTAATATTTTTTTTTTATTGTAAAAATTTTTTTACTTTTTGTGTGAATAACTGATGGAAAGTTGTAGTTTTTGTGTGCTGTATTTTATCATCACTTTTATCTTTAGCTAAACATTTATAAGGAAACTCCGCAGAGTTCACTTAAATGTCCATTATAAATTGTTTAGAGTAGTTGGTGTACTGACAAATTCGTGATAAATTAGCTGCCACCAGGTGCCACTTTGCTGGCATTTCTATTTCAATTTTTTTTAAGCATACCAACACTAAAAGAGAGCTTTATAATGTTTAGCGAGGCGAAGATGTTGCGGAAGAAGAATCAACGACATTGAAGAGATACGTTTGTAAGATCACATGACCTCGTCGAAAATGCAAATACAAATCGCAAAAAAGTTATTATTACTTTTTGTAATTTTTCTACAAAAAAAAAAAAAGTGGGGGAAAATGTAAGAGGACCAAGAAAAAGTTTAAAGAACTTGACAAACATTTTGGTTGGATAGTATTTTTTTTTGTATCCTAGGTTAGATGGCGACAGAGAAATGGAGTACAAGAAGAAACGGTGGAGCCGTCCAGCTCAAAAATAGGTCAAATAAGAAAATGGAAAAATAATTGAGGGCAAGGTATTCCGAAATTGCTTCTCTTGTTGATGCTAGCAACAGGAACAAACGTATTTTAGCACCGCAACTTAACTTATTTAAAACAGGAAAGCGAGATACTGCAAAAATGTTGGACGAGTTGGATTCTACTCTTTAATGAGCTAATTGTATAAAAAAGCTTCTTTTTAAATCCCCCAAGTGATGCAATTCCATAGATGCCAGACGAAGCTTTGACTTTATAAATGAATGGAGAATTTACCAAAGGATCTTATACTCTGATGCTTTCTGATGCTAAAATACATCCATTATATTCTTTCATAACAGTTGCAAAAAAGAAAGGTTCTAAGCTACCCCACTTTCATATCAGAAATATCTGCAGAAACATTTTTACAAAATTAGTTAACCATACAATATCAAGGTTATTGGAAGTTCAAAAGGAGATACTGCTGCAAACTAAACCTCAGAGTTAGTTATGATACGTAAGTTGGGATGTGGTGGCAGTAGTGGTAACATACAAGCAAAGGAGGTGATCATAATGCATCAGTGAAAAACTTTTCGCTGTTTTTATTGTTCCTTTGTGCCTCATAGAGGACAATAACAGAATTATGCAAAATCAGAGATCTTTGTCAAACTAATTTTGTTGATCACTGAAGATTGTATTTAAAAAAAAAATCTCAATTAATCAAGAAGTTGGAAAAATTAGAGATCATTTACACCAACCCAAGTTTACTTAGATAGCAATGTGATCAATCTACAATTCAGTAGGCATTGGACGTCTTAGGACGTCCAATGAAGAATCTACTGGGAACACATTTTATTTGACCATAATATATGGAAATACTTCTCTTGCAGATTCATCGTTTCAGTTCTCTGGCATTTGTAATACTACACAAAAAGGTATGAATAACTTATATAAATTGAAAAGCTAAAAACAAATGAGACCCTATACGAAAAATAAAAAATCGTCTTAATTGTATGCTTGGATATGATGTTTCAAGTGTATTTTGCACATATCATATAGACTATTAATAAAAAAATGGCAAATTTGCACTACCACTGAAAAAGCTATAATGCAACAAACAAAAGTAACTGTAATTGATAATGTAAAATCACAAATGGACAAACTTGTCGACATTTGAAAACCAGGAGGCAGAAAAACAAACAATGCAAATACTGTAAGGCGATTTTTCCAAGATTCAGCTTTAGATACAACTAAGCTTTATACAGTACCTTTTGGTACTATTTGTATTTGAATTGTACCTTTGGTACTATTTGCTATTTAGTGTTCACAAGTTACTAATTCATGAAGGCTATGTTGCAGAAATTTTTGTTAGTTAATTTTTAGTTGATTTTTTCATTTTTTTTTTGAGATGCTTTTTGAAGTAAAATTTGCTTAAAAAGGAAGAAATATCTAAAGATTACATGGTTCTATTTGATGAAATGTATTTGCAGTAAAGAGGTGTACTTTGATATAAAGTGATAAATTTATAGTTTCTTTATAAGCCCAGCAAGTAATTGAGTTTATTGTTGTCAAAATTCCATTTGAGTCATCATCATCTACTGGTGCTTTATCTTTTAGGAATAAGATGGTTTTGACAACTCAGACTGTAGTTTATAAGCTTTAAGATTTATCTCTAACTCCTAAAATGAAATTTCGTTGTTACGAAAAATAACGTTCATTTTTTACTATCAGTTACTACACTTATAATCATAATAATCTGCTTTTATAGTATCCAGAAGAGTGTTCCAATAAAACATACACTAGTTTCTAATGGAATTCCAAGTTTAATTGTCTGTTCTAGTGGGATATTTAAGCTGTTACAATTGATTGATCTTAGATTATGTCCGTGTGTTGTTTTATTGTCAAAGTAGTAGGAAGGAGACAGTGTTGTTGATCCCAGACAAATGAACAATTAAAGACCTGGATTAAGTCATAGAAAAGAAGAATTTCGGATGTATGACAAGGAATGTCACAAGAGAAATTTCTTGGGCTGAAATGAATTATTTGTATTGCTCTATTTTGAAATGAAGCGATTTAGAAAGACAGAAAATTTTAGATTGTCCCAAAATTCGATATGCACATCGTAAATGTGAACCGAAGAATGAAATATAAAGTAGTAACGTTTATAAGTAGTAACGTTTAAAAGTTAAGGTCATATCGAACTTTGGCTAACATGCCGCTGGAATGGCTTAATATGAGAGTAAGGTCAATAATATGTTTTTTTAATGAAAGTTTTTCATTTATCACAACACCAAGATAAGTTTTATTACATGACAAATACAAGTTTTAACAAGTATACTGAAGTTCAAATAAAAATACTAAAGTTCAAATATTTTGAAAAATTTTTGTTGGCTTTTATAGAAAAGTCAGTATGCTGCGTCTTAAATATTATTATTTCTGTTTTCTTTGTATTCAATCAGATTTCATTTACTCGAAAACATTGAACAAGACTGGCCATATTCTGATAAATGTATTTACTTAATTTTTGAAAGAGTTTATTATTAATTGAAGATTATTATCATCAGAAAAATGAAACATATTTGAATGTTTGATAGAAAGATTATGATCATTGATATAGATGATAAAGTGAAGAGGACCTAATATGGATCCCGTAATGATAAATAAGCTTTGATAAGATAGCTTTGTTATGGCTTTCGTTGTCAAAAGCTTATTGTAAATCAATCAAAACCCCACAAGCAAAGTTCCCATTATTAAAAGAAATTCTTATACTTCTGTAATTTTGATGAGAGTGTGAGCTGTAAAATGCTTTTTAAGAAAACTATTGTTTACATAAGAATTGATTTTGGTTTAAAAAGTCGTAAAATTTCTTCTGCAGAATTTTTTAAAATATTTTACTTACATTAGACCTTTTTTGGTGGATTGGTATAATTTTGGCTAACTTGAAGCAGTGGCGGATCCAGGAAAAAAATTGACTGTAGCAAAAGTAAAATCAGAGAAACTTTTTTTTTAAAAAAAAAAAAAACAGAAGTAAAACCAGAGGACCTTTTTTTTTTTTTTTCTTCCTAAGATATAGATACCCTTCAAAAATTTAAAAAGTTAATAAATGTAATGTAATGTACCATAAATGTAAAGAAAAATAAATTTCATAAAAAATAAAAAACTCAAAACCTTTAAACTTTTTTAACAAAACCTTATAAGATAAATATAAGAAATAGTAATAAAAGTATTCATGATAGCATCAAAAAAATATCCTGTAAATATTCTATCAGCAATAAAAAAAAATATCCTACATATATTCTCTCTCTCTCTCTCTCTCTCTCTCTCTCTCTCTCTCTCTCTCTCTCTCTCTCTCTCTCTCTCTCTCTCTCTCTCTCTCTCTCTCTCTCTCTCTCTCTCTCTCTCTCTCTCTCTCTCTCTCTCTCTCTCTCTCTCTCTCTCTCTCTCTCTCTCTCTCTCTAGCTATACTGATTACATATATATATATATATATATATATATATATGTAATCAGTATAGCTTTGTAGCAAATGTATCTATTCATCCGAGTTCAATATATTTTTAAATTCCATTTTTCGTGGAAATGCAGTCGCAAATTTATCTACAACAATATTCAAGTCAATTTCAATATCTCGATGAATGTGCAACATGGCAATACCATTTAAACGACCATTCTCCATAGTATTGCGCAAGGATGTTTTAATTCTTTTTAAAGCTGATAATGATCTTTCGCATGTACATGTTGTCACTGGTAATGTGCAAAGGATTCGAAGTATAGTGGAAATATTGGGAAACGTATGGTCATCACATTTTTGTAGTGAATCTGAAATGGTTTTAGGAGCACTATCAGAGTGATTTTTCCAGTAAACTTCCCACATATCCAACTCAGCATAAAGATAGCTTGGTTCTGGTAAATCGTTTTGGTATGTACGAACAAATTCTTTTACTTTTTTCCTCCACTCCTTGTCAGAAATTAAATTTGATGGTATAATGGAGAAACTATCTAGCAATGCTAAATTTTCTAAAGAAAATAAAGAATCTAGCTGTATCAGGATGTGATCAAGAAAAGGAATCGAACAAGTTACTCGATAATATTCACTTATATCATCTACTTCATGGTTATCACGCTGTGTTTGTTGACCACATGTTCTTGGTTTAGATGGCATTGTACTAGTAGTTGCAGCTATGCTAACAGCTTCTTTATACCATTCTGTGTGTGAAATATCAATAGAGCTCCGAAGAGATATAAGAGTATTCTTTAAATTTTCCACATCTTTACGAGCTTTTGAGAAGTCTTGATCAACTTTTTGCAAAGTTTTTGTCAGTGGTCTTATATAGCCTAATAACTTCCTAACTATGATTAAGGTGATGATAAACTTAAAAGAACAACATATTGCCACATATGCAGAAGCATCACCTCTGGATTTGTAGTTCCATGTCACATCTTCTTTGATACAAATAAGAGATGCAACTATAGCCGGATATAATTCAATAAAGGCTTCAAGACCATCAATTCTTTCAATCCACCTGGTTCTACAAACATTGATTGTCTTTTGAAAAGATGTCGGACATAGCTCACTAATTTTTGTAGATAGGTCTTCTAACCTTTTTGGAGAATTATTAAAAAAATCAGAGACAATTCGAACATGATCCATCATATCTCGAATGGAAGGAATTGCACATGCTTTGGCAACACATAGATTAAGTTGATGGGAAAAGCAGTGGATGTATGGAGCTTTAGGAAAATCTTTTAAAATTAATGCTGCTACACCACAAAGACGCCCTGCCATGTTTCCAGCCCCATCGTAACCTTGCCCATGACAATAAGACATTTCCAGACCAAGTTTATGTATACTTTTCTTGACCTTGGTTGATAAAGAAACTCCACTCAAGCCAGAATTGCAAGAAACAAATTTTAGAAAATCTTCCTTTACTTTACAGCATTCATCCACATATCGAACAATTACAGCCATTTGTTCTGTTTGGCTAACATCTGAAGCTTCATCAGCTAAAATAGAAAAAAACTTTGCTTTCTTTATTCTGTCTGTCAATAGCGATTGAACAACACCTGCACAAATATCAATCAACTCATTCTGCACTGTCTTTGATCGATAAGTAGCATTTTTAGGACCATTTTTAAAATGGTCACTCAAGATCTTGTCACCGCATAATGCCATCAGATCTAATAAGCATTGGAAATTACCACCATTTTTACATTGCTCAACCAGATGTTTGGCATCATCTCTGTGTCCTCTAAGCGGTATATTCTGCCTACAACAATAAAGAACTGCACGTGATATTGAAAACAAAATTTGCCGATTTCTAGAAATATTATCAGATAGAAGCTTATTGAGTTGTAAATTAATTGGTATGGCTTTATTACTCATTGCTGCTTGAAAATCAAGCATTATCTGTATTGAAATTTTATGCATTGGAGAAGTGTTATTATGTGATAATATTCTTACACTTCCAATTGACCAAAGCCGATATGGTAATTTATAAAATAGTTGAGTAGTTAAAGAGGCTTTTCCAAACAGAACACAAGAGATACAGAACAACCCATCATAGTATTTTGAATAAGACAACCATGAAAATTTTTTGAACCAAACAGGGTTACATTTACGACCATTAGTTTTAGGAAATATATAGTCAGAAGGTGGCACCCATACGTTCATTAGAAGATTATACTTCTCATGCTTTGATAATTTTTCCACTTTGTCTACAAACAACCCAATATCAAATTTGTTACATTCATCTTCTGTTGTTGACTTTTCATAATTTACATGTAGTTTTGGAATTATGACACCTGATATCGATTTTTTTAATTTATTATCTAAATCTAAAGATGAATCAGACACAGACAATGGTTTATTGTTCACAGAAAAAAAATTCTTAATACTCGATGAGGGTTTGGTCAAATTACTTTTTTGAACAGCAGAACAGTGGGGTATTTGAACAAGTTAGGTATTTGAAGTGCGTTTTTCTCCCATTACAACAATATTTTTTGCAGAATTTAAACTTGTTTGAGTACGAACTAAAATATTTAGAAATTCTGGCTGAGCGCTTTTAACAGATACCAGAGGCACATAGTGATTAGGTTTGAAAAAATGCATTTTTCCCATATGTGTAAGATTGCTTGGAATTTCTTTTTTTGTGTCAACATTGTACAGCATTAAGTAAATTATTTGATTGGGTTTATCGAATTTCTGAAAAGACTGTGGGTACAATGTACTTCTAAATAGATATTCTAGACATGCATCTCCGGTAGTAGGATAAAAGATTTTTAAAGGAATCTAAAATAGAAAATAAATATATACACAATAATATTCATATTATAAAACAATAAAATTCAAATCAGTTTAAATGTTATATTATACAAATAAGAATATACTTTTAAAATATTTGAGATAGACATCACACAAACTAAAGATGACCAAACACCAGATTGAGAAATATTTAATGCTTCAGCCAAAATAGCATCAACTTTAGACTTTTTAGCCTCAAATGCAGTACATGCGACATTGGAGATGCCTAACAAAAAAGCAGATCTTTCTGATCGAAAAACACCACTTGAATGCCCAAGACGAAAAACAGGATGCACAGCAAAAAAATTTGCGTTTTTGTATAACTCAATTGCACAAAGTTGCCTAAGAGTTGGTGCGAGTGTATTTTTTCCGATTAAAGCAAGGGAGACAGCAGAAAATAAACAATTGCCATCTTGAGGAGTTCTGGACATAAGATTAAATTTATATGCATACACACTCACACACACACATATATATACACACATTTATTGATTACTATATATATAGCATTGCAGTGGCTAAACATAGGGTATTCAGGTTGTGGTGCTTGACTATAAAACAAGAAGTTTTACGAACTTTAGGAATTGTTTTGATTATAAATCAAGAACTTCTAACTAAAAAATATCTGTTCATCCACTGCGCTGCTCAGCTAGAAATCAACAAAAACTATAAAAAAATATTACCTGACAGGCACCATGGAATACGTTTTTTCGTCTATAAGTTTATCAGCATACAACTTTGCCAAAATATTACTTGCTGCAGCATCTATAGAACCATCGGCTGCACCAGACAATTTATGCAAAATATATATTCCCTCAGAGTTTTGCTGGCAGAAATTGTTTAATTCGGCGGTATTACATAGTTTAATCTGATCTATTAAAGAGTGATTTTTTGCTTTTAACGCTTGATACAGCTCCAAATTAAGCTCCAAATTAAGTGGCTACGCTGCGAAATGTTTGACATTCTTACAAAAATTTATGAACATGAGAGACAAAACACTATAAAAACTCGGGTTTTTTTTAGCGAAAATTTTATTTTTCGATTTAGTAAAATTAGTTAAGCTACGATAGCGGCCAAAATTTGATCAAAAATTTTTCTGTTATTTTACATAAAAATATATATATATATTTTTATATATGTGAGTAGAAAATAATAATAAATGTAGTCCGAATTGGCTGTAGCAATTGCTTCACTTGCTACACCCTGGATCCGCTCCTGTGAAGATATCAGTATTGAATTATTTAAAGTGTTACTAAGTGGTTTACATTAAAGTCACCTAACACCAGTTTAAGAAGTCTTGTTAGAGAAGTTTTCAGTGCAACACTCTTACGTTAGATACGTTGAAAATAAAGATTGAACAGATTTATTTCATTTTTTACTTACAGTTTGCAAAAAAAATCGTAGGGGAAAACCTCAATGAATGGGACAGTTTTTGCAAAATGCTTTTTAAACGTAGATAAAATTGTTTAATATATATATATATATATATTTAAATATGTTTGATAACCACCGATTCTTACTCAATGATAGAGTAAAACAAAAAAAAAAGGATTTGCATTTGGCTATTGGAAAAAAGAGAGTTTTATTGGAGCATGACATTTGTCTCATTCATTAAGTATGTCTCATTGAATGGGACAAGCATAAAAGAATTAAAAATAAACGTATTTTATTCAATCATTTTTCAAATTAGTCTATTAATTATAAATGTTAAATATATAGATACATACATAAAGACCACACAAAAAATATTTTTAACTTTTAACATTTTAACTCTAATTAAATTTTAATCAAAGAAGAACTTTCTAATTTTAGAATATTATATTTAGTTATTTTTATTTAAGTAAAATATTGCAGTATAAAAGTGTGCAAATAATACCCATTACCCATGGGGATAAAAGTAAGGGACAGCAGCATCCCTCTGCTGAGCTGTAAATAATACTTTATTAAATTCTTTCAATAGGTAGTATTTTGTCCCATTCAATATGCGCATCACTTTATCCAAAAATGATTAGTCACACCAAAAACGCTTAATTAAGCTTGAATATTTTACTCACTTTAGTACTAGAGACTGCTATCTATTTAAGCATGGAATTTTATTTTCCATAACTTCAAAAATTGCTGCAAAATCAGAAAAAAAAAAGCATTTTTAAAAATTACTTTTTACATTTGAAAACGCAATGACATCCATTGTCATTACGGTCACAGAGTAATAAGATGGATGAGTCGGTCAGTTGAGTTCTTGTTTCTCTCACTCTTTGTTACAGGAATTTGAATATCCTTACATCGATGCTTGTATAAGAATTTGAGTTTTTCCCATTCAATAATCGTCCCATTCATTAAAGGTTCTCCCCTATACTTAAAGAAAACCCGTAATTTTAAAAATAGCATCAAAAAAATAAGTTGTCTTTTAAAATACTTATATTTTTTTCGTGATATCTGATCAAGTTTTTCTTTTCAAAATCTTGTGTTTCTTTTTAGAAGTTGTGTGTTTGACACCTCAAACAAATAGAAATCGTATCAGAGAACATGGGTTGTTTAAAAATTTTTTATTATGAAACACTCTCTAAATAAGTATACATTTACGAATGATCTAGTTTTTATTTCTAAAACGAATTTTACACAATTGCGACTTTTGTAGAAGCTAAATGATTCCAAAAAGCTTACTTTAGTTTAGTACATCATTCGAAAAAGATAATTAATTCCCTTTTACATCTATTGATTACTTTTACTGTTATTTATATCGAGGACCGTTCAGGTAGAGTTCAGGTAATGTCAGATATTGAATGGGAGCGGGTTTTCGAGCATTCAAAAAATTAAAACTGAACAAGTACCTAATCATATTTCAGTTTTAGTTCCTTTTTTTCAAAGTTTGTGGTTATGGTTTTAGGTGCTCTGAGTAACAATTTTATTATCGTCCGTATTTGGGTCTCCCCCAAAACAATTGCCCATTCGAAGGCTTAACAGGGCCCAAAGACCTTCCTCAATCTTACATACTGAAATATCTTATATAATCTATCAACGCTTAGAAAGATAAAGAAAAAATTTAGTTAAACAAAATCTGAGCCATGTTTGGCTTAATAAATTAAACAATACATTCATTTTACAGACCAAAATAAAACCAAAATACTGAAGATCAAACCTGGGGAATAAAACTTTCTCGAATGAGAGGAAAAAAAAACAAAGTTAAATCATTAAAACTTTTCAATTTTCAGAAGACATTGTAAATAACATACCACAACATCTTGCTAAAACAATATCTAGAAAAATTCAAGTTTGAATTTAAATTGTTTACATTAATAACTTTTGTGAATATGCTATAAATAGCAATTAAGCTGAGACCTCCACTCATTATGCAATGGTAAGGCTAAAGACAGCGCCCTTGAGTCTAAAATCAAGACCAGAAATATGCAAGACTGAGGGATAGTTTAAGGACTTTAAGTCATAGTTAAAGACATTTTTGCCGCAAGGCTGTGGGCATGGGTAGTGTCATTTAAGGCCGTGATGAAGGCCGAGGGCTTATAAGTAATTTCACAGAAGTTAAACGTAAATCTGATAAAAAAATTTCAGCAAAAATAAAAAAGAAGTTAAGTTTATTAATAAAAGAATTTTAGGTTTCATGATGTTTCATCATCTTATCAATTTGTTTATGTGCTTTTTACATTTGTTGTTGTTCTTATCCTTTAATGTCATTTAACGAGATCTTCTATATTATTGATCTTCTATTGTCTTCCATTTTTAATGCAGTTGTGTAAACAACCCACTATGGCTAAAAACTTGTTCAATCGAATGCAAAAGACCTTCTCAAGTATGAGAATGTGTGATTGGTTTGTTGCTTTTCAAATAATTAGATGACATCTTTGTAGATAAATTGCAAAACACAAGGTTTGGTATAAATGCATTTTGGGTTATTTAGATGTCCTTTTTATGAAGAGAACAGTAGTGATGTTGAAGGTTTTTTCTTCGTTTCATTTAGTAACTTTTCCTTATAACGGCGCACCATAGAATAGTGCGCTTTTATGATATAACCATGTTACCATTGGTTATACTATAAAAGCGCACTATTCTATGTTATTTATATTACAATGTTTATAAAAAGCAAACTTTGCAATGCTTTGCTCCGCCGTTGCCATTTCCAATCAATACTTGTTTAAAACGACAATCTCTTATTCGGAATTAAAATGATTGCTACTATGGATTACAGTCACAAACATAAAAAAAGTTTCTTTATGATCTAACACTTATAGATTAAAGGTACACATTAAAAGAACTTACAGACTTTGTATAATTTTTATTAAATTACGTTTGAATTAAACATAGTAGAGAAATTTTTTAAAATCACATTAACGCCAATCTGTGACCCAAAAACTCATCTGGGTTGCCTAAAGCAACCAAAACAAAGCTACCTGTAAGTTTGCACGGCTTTGTCACAATATCACTAAGTAGTATGACTGAATTTGAAACTACATACGAGCGGAATTTTTGGTATGCTGAGCCAGCATATTTAAACAAAATTGTTTATTTATTTCAAAACGTCATGATAAGCATAGATTTGAAAAACCTTTGATGACAACAAGAAAAATAAAAAAATAAACATAATTTAATCTTCTTCGTACTCTCTCTCTCTCTCTCTCTCTCTCTCTCTCTCTCTCTCTCTCTCTCTCTCTCTCTCTCTCTCTCTTTATATATATATATATATATATATATATATATATATATATATATATATATATATATATATATATATTTATATATATATATTTATATATATATATATATATTTATATTTATATATATATATATTTATATATATTATATATATATATATTTATATATATATATATTTATATATATATATTTATATAGTTTGATAATTGGTACATTTTATTGAAATCAGGTTTTGGAAAGTTCTCTTTTTATCAACTGAAACTTTCTCTTTAAGTTATTTTTCCCTGACGTCAACATTTAAAACGTCATTATTCGTGTATCAGCTGTTTTGAACTTCAACGGTTTTTCAGACTTGATCAACTTTCTTTCGTATTAAAAGCCAAAAAAAATTCACTAATCATTCAGGAAAGGAAAATCAATATATTTTATAGTCGTTTACTCATACAAGTGTTCCAAACTCATTTACACGTGTCCCAGAGTAATGCAAAAAGAATTACTATAAATTCGTTGTTGTCTTCGCCTACAAATTAAATTTAAAAAAAAGATGGTTTAGAAAAAAATCATCTATTTTTCCCGCCTTCATTCTTTCGCGTAAATGATAAGTCACATGAAGAGGAACATCTGCTGAACAACTTAGCAACTAATTAATTGTACGAACATGATACGAAGATAACTTTGGTTTATCTAAAAGTTAAACGAGTCTTAGACATTAACTATGATTTAATTCAGGGTCATTCCTTAGCGATTCAGGGACGTGCTTAACGAAAATATAGTTTTAGTATACTCAGACTATTTAGTAACCATTTTGCTGATATTATTTGTATGCAGTCGAGGTTACTATTTTTAAATATACAGTTTGAAACCGGTTACTATACATAATTTATAATTTCGAATTTTTGTATTTGACATCGAACATTTAAAACAAAAAAAAAAAAAGGCAAAACACAAAATGTAATTTTTTATTTTTAGATTCTATAAATAACAAATATTTGAAGATTTTAAACATATCATCACAGCTTTTGAAAGAACTTGCTTCTCGTAAATAATCAATCTTTTATAATTCTGTAGGGAAGATTTTGTTTACAACTCTATCTCATTGTAAATGTTTTTAGAGATAGGAAAATTTATCGACAAGCAAAAGGGAGTAAATGATATCAGATCGTAGTTGATGATTATGAAAGTTGACAGATGGTTTCTTTTCCTGAAGCAAAAAGTACAAACATGTAGTTAAACGTTGTGTGGAAAATTATTGCTAATCTTTTGCATTCTGGTTCTTACAAAAATTACGGTTGGATTCTGGTTCTTACAAAAATACGGTTGCATTCTGGTTCTTACAAAAATTACGGTTGCATTCTGGTTCTTACAAAAATTACGGTTGCAGTTTGGTTCTTACAAAAATTACGGAATAGGTAAGCAGTTTGTTAAAAGAAAAGAATCCCTGGCAATTTTTAAAAAGCCATTATTCTAATTATTGTCTTTAGTCTTGAAGTATTCAATTTGTATTATATACTTCAGATACTATTTAAAAAAAAAAAAGATCTTGCTTTGTAGCAGCATGCGTTTTAATTTGGTGTAAATTTATCTCGAAAAACTTGAAACTGCTCGTTGAAAAAATAAAACAATATCAGAAATTTTTTCAAACTTAAAAAAGCAAGTCGCTCATTTATTTCGTGAAATTATAATTCTAACGAAAAAAGCTAAAAAAAAGTTCAGTAAGTAAATGGTGCTAAATTATTTTTCTGATTTAAACTATTAAACAGATGGCAGTTTGAAACCAGTTGAACAAAAAATCAGTTTTCATGTGAATAGTTTATAAAGAAATGTCAGAAATAGAGCAAAATCTCCCTGTTTCTTCTCCTCCCCCCCTCTTCCTACCACGTTCACTTATCTGTTTAATTGCATTTTTGAGTAGTTTTAAGAGATTTTTAAACTATCAATCAAAGTTTTAAAATCTTTTTAAAAAATTATATTTTACTATTCCTTTACTGCTTATAAAACTTGCTTGTTTCTATAAAATGTTTTTTTTAGGTTTCATTAGAATATAAATTGTCTTTACACTTTACATTATCATTATTCTCTTGTTTATGGTACAGATGGTTTTGATTGCTTTGTAAGACCGGTTTCCATAAAGTAATGTTATGTTGCCGCATGTCTAAATTGATCTCAAACTTTTAATGCAACAGAATATATTCATGAATAGAAGTCAATTATCTCTGCAAAATTGAGAGTATGAGATTACTTGGTTTGTTTTAAGGATTAGGGTAGTCCTCTTAAAACTTTCACTGTAAACAACTCGTTTGTTTCTTAAAGTTAACAACATTGGGATTCTTAATTGAAAGGTCTGTTCAAATATAAAAATATTTATATAAATAAATGTATGGCTAAATGAATAAATATATAAACGTATAGATATATAAATATGTAAATATGTAGATAAGTATATAAATATGTGAGTAAATATAAAAACAAATAAATATATAAATATATAAATAAGTACATAAATATGCAAATAAATATAAAAATATTTAAATGTGTAAATATATGAACATTTTATGCTGATCAAAGAAAACCATCTTTATCGAAACTTTTTAAACATTATTTTTTCCTTTTGGAATAAAAAAATAAAAAAAAACCTTTGTTGACATAGCGATGTGATATTCAAAAGAACTGACGAATGCCTACCGATTTCGATGACGAATGACGCCTAGACCTTGCAGTTTCATATAAAACACCTACTCAAAATCTTTTCCTATTTTTTCTTTTTTTTTTTCTTAATACAGACATCAAAACAAATGTAAAGAGGTTCTTCGTACAGGAACTTTAAATAGAAAACTATACTACTTCCTTTTTGCTTCATCAACGAATTTGTTTATTTTACTTTTTATTTTAAAATGTAATTTACAATATAATTCAAAATATAATTCAAAACATGATTCGAAATGTATGATTTACGTGAAACTTATAACAACTAAGACAATAACTATTATCAGTTAATCCAATGCATCTTATAAAACACGAAAATATAGAAAATAATGATAAAATTTATGTAAATGCTACAAGCGACGTTTTATAAAAGGTAATAAAAAGATTATGGAAACTTTTATGAAGTTTCATTTTTCACTCTTAAAAAAATAGCGAAAAACATCTTTATAAATTTGATTGATGTAACTTTGATTATATTCAAGTTTATGAGCAAATTACTGTGCTGTTATTTTACGTTTAATTTTCTCTTTCATCGTAGTCATAGTTTATTTTTTCCATCATAGTTTATTCGTCAAAGATCGTAAAAGTCAATAATTGACGTTTTAACTGACAACTGATTTAAAAGTAAAGGTCTTGAAACATTTTAATAATTACGAAAACCAGCATCAACTTATCTCATTTTAAATTTTTCCAGCAGGCACAAAATACGAGAATGAATTTTCAGAAGACGATTTTTTGTTTCCAAACTTTGCATGATTTTAGGGTGGTACTTTACCGCTCTAAAGCGGTGAGGTACCACCCTAAAGACCAAGTAGTCCAGTGCAACGCGATATTTTTTAATAAAAGCGTGAATGATTTATTTGCAAATGAAATTAATGGGTGAGCTATTATTTATTAATTATTATTTACATCATTTCAAACTGAAAAATTTTGTGAAACGGAATTGTCTACCATTTTTGTTTTGATTTTAAGTAAAAGCTGGTTTTTGTATGAGTATGGTATTTTGTATTTAACTTTCCTAATGAAAAATGCCTCTAATTAAAAAAGAAATTTTCAGTTGCTTGCTTATTCTAATCAATATTGGAAAATAAGAAAAATTTAGTCTTCGAAAAAAAAGATTATGGCCAAAAGACATAACGAGTAATTAAAATGATGTAAAATGGTTTACAAAAGTTAGTAAAGATTTTTTTAAAAAATTTTTCTCTTCTGAGTTTTATTTTCTGAAATTTATTTTATGTTTTTATTTTGAAAGTTTTTTTTTAGTTATATATTCATTATCACATAAAACTCAACGTTTTTCAACTTGAAAAGTCTTGAACTTTATACATCTCATATCTCGTAAGAAACCTAATTACCAATCTACTTACAACCTCCTTTACATTAACTTATTCATAGTCAGTTTAAGTGACTAGAAATCACTTGTTAACAGGAGAATAACAAATGGCGTGTTAGAATCCAACAGCGCGTACAAAGCGGAAAAATTTGCACGAGGATAAATTTTTGGTCTCTTGTTAAAAAAGTGATGTTTTCAATTTAAATGGCAAAAGTTAATTGAGAGTAGAAACCTCCGATAATCGATGCTTAAGTAAAAATTGATCCTTTTTTGATCGAGCAGCTGTTCCATTTTTGTTACGCCATTTTAAAAAGAATAGGTAGATGTTGCACAATAAAAATATACGATTGCTAGTTAAAAAAGTACGATGCTAATGCGCTGGTATAAATTTTAAGAAGCACTATCTTTAAGCTATGATTAGCATTTATTGCACGCGGAAATAATCTGTTATTTATGAGAAAAATTGATGTTTTTATTTTCATTTTGAAAAATTTTATATTGAACACCTTTAATTTTAAATAATTTATTTTCGGATTCTTTAATATGTTTCATTTCAACCTCCAAAACCTTTTAATGGTCCTCTTAAAAAGATCTCTATTTTTATACACTCAAGGAGTCGTATTCTTCTTTGAGTACTTCGATAATAAGCTTTATTGGTTTTAGACAATTTTTTTTTGGTCAAGATGAAGAAGAAAAAGAAAAAATTTTCTTACATAAACAAACTGCGTTTTTTTTTTAACATTAAAGGTGATTAAAATTCGTTTTTTTTTTTTAAAAAAAAAAACGTAATCGTTATTTGTGTTTTACTATTTCCAGTTCATTTTCCAACCTCACAACAAAGTTAATTGCTGTTGTCTTGGTCGCCCAAGTTGAAGTTTCTGAAGTTAATGCTTTTGTTGTAAAAAAAATTTTGTTGTTAATTGAAAAAAAAAAAATTATGAACTATAAGTTAAAAGTATAAACAAGAATAAATGTTTATTAAAAAATTTTAGAAGTTCGTTAAGTATAAGGTTTTAATGCAAGGATTTGGCGCTTCATTTAATTCATTACACCAAGATACCTAAACGACCTTATCAAGCGAGAAAAAAAAAATAATAAAAAAATTGCCTCAAAGGAAAATCAATCAGCAGCAAGCTGTAAATAAGAACAGTGTTGTGGCAAGATTTGAAAACGAAACTTTGCTTTCATATAGTTTCATTGTTGCCAGACGTTGTTCTCTTCTTTATATTTATTTACTTTTCTTGTTGTTTTCTTGTATTTACTTTTTTTTAGTTTAACTAATTACAATTTCAAATATTGCTTGGTCAGACGTTTTTTATCCAAAGAGCTTATTTTTCCATCTTTGGGTGAACATAAAATTGTTAAATAGAATTATGCTTTATTACGCAATTGTCTATAAAGATAGCATCAAAAAGTGAGAAAAAATGAAAAAATCTTTTTGTAAATATTATGATGTGCATATTTTTATTTTTCAGCTTAAAATAAAGATGTCAGATATAAATAGAGAAAGTGATGTCATAAAAGAACAGAATTTGAAAAGTAAAACAGAAGAATACTTTGACGAGCATTTAAATGAAATAATGCCAGATAATCCGCATCTTGGAGATATTGCTTCAGCAAACCGCATGCTCGGTTATACTGATGCTATAATGGCCACATGCGCAACTTTTCTTGTCATTCCTATTAAAAAAATTAATATAACACAAGCTAACCAAACACTCGCAAATTTTATATACGAAATGCACTCGGAGTTCATCATGTTTTTCTTAGGTTTTACAATTGTACTAACTATATGGGAAAATATTAACGTGCGAACGATGGTGATCAAGCGTGTGGATGATTTTGTTTTAACTTTTGTAATTCTGGAAATGTTAGCAACAACAGTTCTCCCGTTTTCTTTAGCTCTTCAAGGAAATTACCCAAATGAAAAAGTTTCAATAATTTTAACATGTTGCGTTTTAGGATTTATTCAAATTTTAGACATAATGCTTACATTTTATGCTATTGAAACTCCCAGAATCCTTCACATTGAGATGCAAAAATGGTCAAAAATTGAACTTCGAAGGTTCCGCAATATTGTCTTGATCAGACCAGCTTTAAGCTTAATTCTAGTTATAATTGGTAGTGTACTCTGTTTGGTTCACTACGCTGTCTCTTGGGGATTTATTGCTGTCTTAACACTCATGCCAACGATTCGCAATTTGTTTTTATATGCTCGTCGACGAATGAAAACCTCAAAAAAAATGGAGAAGTATCAGTTTTATTTCTATTTTTCTAAAGGAAACATTCCGAAAGAACGCATTGAAGTGATGAGTGATGCAGCAGTTGCAATCATAGCCTGCCTATTAATTCTTGATATTACTACAGAAGAGTTTCCTGATCGTGAAAAAGTTTCAAAACAAGGATTAAATTACGTATTAGAGCACATGCAGTCTGAATTCTATACTTTCCTCGCAACATTTGCTATGGTGTCAACACTTTGGTACGTCAACCACTGCGTCTTACATTTGTTTCGCACCATTACTACCATTGCATTATATTTGCAGAAACTTTTTTTAGCATTTTCATGTTTGTGTCCTTTAGCCGGGAACATGATTTTAAAATTCGGTACGAAAGGTAACGAAAGTTCAAAGATTAGCATTCGCTATGCTGGGTTAATAGTTTTTTGCGCCAGCATGGCAAACTTCTTTTTATTTCTGTATGGGTTCTTAACAGAAAAGAAGTACCTGTTTCAATGGGCTGCATTTGGTCGCAACTTTAACACAATGTCTCGACAGAGCTGGTATATTATATTCAAAACGTTGAATGTACCGTTTTGGTCTTTGTTGTGTACTTTAGGCAGCTTGGGTTCCCCGAAAGTTGCACCTTTTGTGTTGTACATGTGCTTTCTTGCATCTCCCTTGACGTTCTTTTTTGCAAAATTAGCGTTTATGAATCATATCGGTAAAAACATTCGCTCTTGTGATTCTCACTTAGATGAAGAAAAAAATGGGAAAAAATCTACCGGAAATATTGAAGAAGACAGAAGGGAAGAAGCAATCGATGAGAAAAATCTTCAAAATAACAACATATCCCTTGGTGATTTATATGTTGTCCAAAATAATGCTGCTGTAGATTAACATCTATGGCAACTTCTATTGTTTTAATTTTTGTGCAGATTGGACCAGAAACATTATTGTATCTTGCCAAAGGTTACATAATAAAAGAAATTAAATGTTGATATCTACTTCACGGTTTGTTAAACGAAGATCAGTAAGCTTGATTAGTAGAAGCTTTAGTTTTCTGTTTTATTATATTTTTATTACATTACGTCATGACGTTATACAAAAGGTCGCTTTTGTAAAAAACAAATTCAATAGAAATTATATAACTGGAAAAAATTCCATGAGAAATGTAAACACTACCATGAGTAAACACTACCATGAGTATTTAAATATCTATTTATAGCACGGAAATGTAACCCTTTTTATTTTTTTGATAAATAATATTTTATAATCGAAGTTCATAGCCAATTTTATTACTGTAATATTATATTTCAGAGACCAATCAACATTTTTGTCCTTATTCATAACAAGCTCATAAAAATTTTAGTTTCGAATTTTCAAAGAAAAACAAACAGAAGAAGTTTAATATTAAGCTTAACATTAATAATAAAAATTAACATTAACAATAAAAATTAAAACGAAGAGCATTAACAAAAGCTCTTCGTTAATTTTTCGATGTTCATTAAAAAATAGCAAACCACGCGTTTTGAAAAGTAAAATAAAAACTGGCTTTACATTGCTAAAACTGGCTTTAAATTGCTAAAACCGGCTTTACATAGTCTTAAGGTTAAGTTTTTTAATAATCAAACGCAAAAAAAACGAGTCCAATACAGTTGGTACTAAAGTTAATTTAAAGACAGTTTTAAGTTAGAAAATATTTTAAAAAAGTCACCATTTGTATTTTTACGTCGCCTAAAATCTAGTTTAGTACCAAAATAATGCTAGTGGACTGTCCATTCAATTATTGTGACATTTTTATATCAATCTTCGTATATTTAGTACTTACAGCTCATCTACAGTTCGCCATGTAAGTACAAATATACGTCATGTAAGCATATTCTACGTTAGAATTATTTTTAACTCATGATTTACCATGATATTTGCTGCAAAAGGCAGGATCCAAAAAGGAAATTCTCACAACTATGTTTTTAAAAATGTCTGTAAGTGCACAATTTGTATTTGTCATCATTTTTTATTTGTGATCACCATTTTCGTAAAATCATGTTTGTAAAAGTTATATAATAAGTCCAAAACCATTTTAACGCTGGGCACAAAAACCTCACGGTTTAAAAATTTTGACTTTTTTGCCGACTAAATATCCCAAAATTTCCCTTTTGAGGGTTGATTCTATATATGTTGGGGACTCCAAAACAATAAATTTAAAAATCCTGGATTAAAATCCAAGGGAGATATTTAGCTTCGAAATTATCGAATTTTCTCACTAAAATACATTGTTTTGGAATTGTAAAGCCTAAATTAGCTCAAATAATTTTAATATATACTATATTATATTATTATAAATAAATAAATCGATAACAATAAAAAAAATACACAATAAATATGTAAAATTATTATTCACAATATTTCTAAATTTAATTATCACAAATATCTTCGTTATTTTGTGCTTCTTAGAATTTCTTGCTATTGTAATCAACAACAAAATTCAACAGCTGTTTGGAATAATCTGGATGAGACATAATCCTTTTGAATCTTCGCCAATGAGGCTTGAAATTTGAATGGAGTGCCTCTGTTACTTGCTCAATGTAAATTCCAAGACCAGTTTTATGGTGCTTTAGAAATTGTGGAACATGGTAAAAGACAGCATGAACTTTTGGTATGACAGAAGCAGTCAATTTTAGATAATTGCTCTTAAACTCTTGTATCTTTTTCTCAAAGTCTGGAGAGAGTGAGCATCCAAAACAAGAATTAACCACTTGGAGAAACAAATGTAGAACATGGCAGATGGATGATGCTTCAAGTGCCTTATCAGCCACGGTTATCTGCTTCAGAGTGTCAATTTTTCTGCAACTTCATGCAATCATTGCAATTAAAGTGACCACCATGGTACGGCTGTAATTTTATATGTATTGAGGTCAACCATTTTTTTATTTTTTGTAAAACTTGAACCAAGTGCTTAATAAGATGGTTAACAACGCCAAGAAGCAAATGAAGTTCCATTGGAGGAATAGCTTCTAAAATTAGCTTTTCATCTGGGAATCGAAATGTTGGTGGACGAACAGTATTCTCGAATTCGTTTGATTTCTTTAGATCAGCACCAGATAAAATAAACTTTTGATGTTGCTCTCTGAGTGTTCCAAATGTTCTGAGTTAGCCGCAGTTGTTCAAATTTGTCGACTCAGTGTTGCACCTGCAGCAAGGATTCTTGCTACTGTGAGACTGAATTCCAAAGATAACATTTGCAAGCTTAATGTCACATGACAGAATCAATTTGTCAATTAATTCATGAACTTGCATCAGGTCCAAAATCAGTTTGGTATTGCCAAATTTTTACAGGGGTGTTTTCAGAGATTGCTACAATTAGTTGCTTTTTGACACCTGTGCTTTTAAAGTTTTCACTTGAAGTCAACTTAATTGACTTTTTTACTGGACTTTGTTGTTCTGTTTGGTATTCAGAAATTAGACTCAAACTAGCTTTGAAAAAGGACACTCCACCATCAAGGCCCAGTTTCACAGCGTCCGAGCTCATCACATCTTTTGAAACTTTGATGTTTTCCTTTAGGGTTTTTAAATTAATACAATGAACAATGTCACAAACCTCATTAGAGTCTAGCAATTTTATATTGGTAGCAATAAAAAAATCTTTTCGACTAGATCCTGCTGATGCAAATTTCTATTGAAAATTTGGCTCAAGAAGGCGAACTGGACTAATTTGGTTTAGAAAAGATCCAAGCTTTCTGATTTTATTGTTTGAAAGCCCAGTACTCTGCTGAATATCAACCACATTTTTTGTTGTCAAAGGGCCTTGAAAGAGTGAATGAGCTCCAGATGTTCCTTAAGAAAGAAAACTAAATCAGTTGTATTGCTCAGAATGTACAGAATAAAAAAATAATTAACCTTTTCTTATCGAAAGAGGTTTGGCATGAGCTTGACCAAGACGAATTGTTCAGCCCGGAGATGCTTCTTTCAATGCAATGACAGATGAAGCAACTTGTTCTGCGCCCACAGAATCTTCCAATCCAAATTGATATAAGTTTGCACGGCGAGTTGTATCACTGCAATTGTGAGAAATTCCACGAGCAATGATAGACAAGCATTTTGTGCATTCTTTTTCAACTGAGTTTCTTTCTTCTTGCAAAGATTTTGATGCAAGAACCTTTTCAAATGGTTGCTTTTCACCATCGCATTTTGACAAATTGTTAAAAACGTCACAACAATGGAATCAAAACTGTAAAGCTGTATTGCCTTTAAGGCATTAGCTCTATCACCCAATTTTTTCAGGTTGCAACGCCATGTAACACATATTCAAAGTGGCACTCTTTCATCCTGAAAATTCACATATGATGAAATGAAGCAATGAATCTCATAAATGAAATGTTTTGAAATTTTTCTGTCACTTTTCTTCATACAAATAACACACACTGTCCTTCTGCAATCATCATGGTCTTTTAGCGTAACATAAAGAAAGTTATGTTAATATTTGTAACTTTTGTTTACGTTTATATATTAAATATATTAAAATTAATTTTTTACTGTTAAACTGTTTATAGTTTCTCGTATAATGACTTATAAGTTTAGTGCTACATCTTTGTCTCCAAGGAAATAGTTTTGCAATCAATTATAATTGTCTGAAGAGTGTCACAAATATTGATTCGGAGGGAATTACTTGTGTAGCAATTATTAATGATTATTTAAAGAGAATATTCTAAATAACTATCCGAAGGGAATTGGTTGTGTCACAATCGTTAGAGTATGGTAAAAAAACAATCTATTTTTGCTAACAAATATTTTAAAGTATCCAAAAAAGTAAAAAAATGCAAAGCTAAATATCTCCCTTGAATTTTAATCCAGGATTTTAAAAATTATTGTTTTGGAGTCCCCAATATATATAGAATCAACCCTCAAAGAGGCAATTTTTGGATATTTAGTCGGCAAAAAGTCAAAATTTTCAAACCGTGACCATGCGTTTTAGTACGACAAACGACAAAGGCAATTTCTTTCCAACTTTGATTTTATTTCATCAAAGATTCGGTATTTTATTTCATTAAAGATTCGGTATTTTCAAGTAATAACTTTGAAGTCAGATGATAAAAGTATTTTAGGTTTTGAAAATAAAGAAAGAACCAAATTGTTTGGGTAAGCAAAAACAGAAAATCAACGATAATCATAAAGTAATCATATCAACGAATGTTGATTATCAAACGATAATCAACGCAGCATTTAATAGTTTTGAGGTTAGGAAGAAAAGAAACGGAAGTGGATGACTTATTAATGCAGTTTGTTTAGAAAATAACTAAGAAAATATTATACTCTTTAAAGCATGAAAAAGTTTAAAATACCTAAAACTTTTAAACTTCGAAGAAGTAAACACCCAGCTGTATCGTTCTACTGCTGATCTACCACACAGAGCTGAAAGAATCACTTTCTTTTTGTAAAGCAAAATTTGTTATCATAATTGGATTCGACACGTTCAAGTATTTACAACTATAATTGTTTTACTTTAGCAATGAACTTATAAGTGTAGGGCAAAATTTCCGCAACTGTAGAAGAACCTTATTTGCCATGAAGAAGTAGTTGCTTCTAAATCTAACAGATTTTATCAATCCAACATGCTTAAATTTCTCGTCTCATTTTTTGTCGTCGCTATTTCAAAGTAAAGTTATATCTATCAAATGTTTAGTATACTAGATTCAAATACTACGTTTAAATACTACGCTTAACATTAAATAAATTCAGAGGGAGTAAAAGTGAATTTGGATTTCGTTCCGCTATAAGAAAAACTTCGCAGGTCACTAAACTTTTATATTGAAGGAGGAGGAGAGCACTGAGACTATTTTTATATTGAAGGAGAGCACTGAGAGTATTATGCGCGACAAACTTCATAATTCTATTTAAAATAGAGATATTCAAACAACAGTTGGTATATATATAATGCAAATATCTGAAAATACTGTGCAAATAGCATGATGAAAATGGAAAACCAAAAATTTACAGGCAAAAGATATAGATATCAATTGATTCGTCTCAAACGAATCAGTTGATTTCTATATCTTTTGCCTGTAATGTTTCTAATCTTTTGCCTCAATTTTAGCAGTCCTAGCACACTAAACCGAGCTGGTCTCATCAAATACAGAGCATCACCTTGGAGCCGTGAATATTGGCTCTGGCTGTCAATGTGGAAACACGGTCGGGCAAACCCTGTGATTTTCTGCGTTTGGGATTATCGTAGTGAATCCATTTTTCTTCCCCGGTCACGACATGTTGCAGAAATCCCTTCCGTCATTGAAGCAGCTGTTTACAAGCAAACAAACGCCGTTTAACGTCCCTCGGCTTCAACTCGTACGGTACCCAATTTTCATGCTTCTTAACCATTCCCAGGCGTTGAGGCGCTTAGAAATGACTAGCTAAGTCACATCCAATGATTCCTCCAACTATTCTTGTGTTTGGCACGAGACTTCGTTGAGAAAGTTGCTAACTCATCATCTTCAAACACCTTTTCCCTTCCGGCGACATGCCGGTCTGAGACTTTGATATCACTGTTCTTGAAGCGTTGAAACCTTTCACGACACAATCTTTTACTAAAAGCTGCTTCACTATACGTATACGAGAGCATTCGATGAGCTTCTGCCGCAGATTTTTTTTGAAATGAACGCGTAAAGTAGAACTTCCCGCAAATGGTGAGAATTTGGCTTGTAAACTGACATTTTAAAGCGATAAAAAATATATGAAGCGAGTTTAAAATTACTTATGTTTGGAAGTGGTACCTTTGTTGCATATAAAGTTGCCAAATGACACTTTAGACCCGACAGTTATATTCACCACGTTCTCTAAGGCCATCTATCGAAAAACGGCGGAAAGAAAAGTTATACACCTAATAGTTTCAAGAGAAACTCGGAGAAGGCAAAATAATTACTTATTCAGACTTAATGAATTAAATAACTTGATTTTGAAGCAAAAACTTGACAACAGTTTCAACAAAGAATTTCATTGAAAAATTTATAAATAATTGGGGAAAGAAAAATATCTATAATAGTGTAGAGTAGTGGGCAATACATAAAGAAACTAAAAACTATAAAATAAAAGTAGAGAAAGCACTTATACAAAATGTATTAAAATTATCAATATTATTATTATTCCTATGATTTAAAAATATGCGAAAGTTTGAAATGTCAGCACCTGTCATTTGCAATTAATTTTTGAATGTAGTAAAATTATTAAAAATTAAAAGAAAAAACTAAACGTCATAGTGATAATATAAAACCCACTAAAAATATAAAATACTATGTATATTGAGTAAACATTTAATATTTGCATACCTATATTTTACATACCAAAATTACGCAATAATTATTGTTTGCTTTTTTAATTTTGAAAATCAAAACTTTTTAGGTTACGTTGTTAACTGCCAATGGAAACTACATAATTTAAATATTGTATACATTCAATAATTTGTAAATTTTCATTTTCTTTTAATTCTTAAGTTTGATTAAAGAAGTTTGATAATTAAGGTCAATCTGTGTTTTTCTGAACTTTGCTCAATTGCAGCAGCGAATTTTTTTGCAACTCCTCAGACGAAACTATTCTATGGCTTTTTCTTCAGTAAGCAACACCATCTTTCCTTTCTTCGGTAACTTCAATAGAAAACATTTCAATACTTTTGTCGTGGTCCAAGCGAAATTCTCTGGCATGTAAATTTTTTCCAAAGTGGTTCATAAAAACTAGTTTTGCAATAAAAAAACTTAATGGGGTTGCAAGAAAACATGCAAACAAAACATAGCGTACGACTTTCGGAGGACTCAGGCTGCCAAGAGTACACAATAAAGACCAAAACGGCATGTTTAAAACTTTAAATAAAATATACTTATTTTGTCGAGACATTGTATTTAAAGTGCGACCAAATACTGCCCAGTGATGCAAGTATTTATCTTTTGTTAAAAAGCCGTACAAAAATAGAAAAGCGTTTCCCATGCTGGCACAAAAAACTATTAAACCTGCCCAACGAATGCTGATATTTGAACTTTCATTATCATTGGTACCAAAAACTATAATCAAGTTTGCAGCTAAAGGACACAAACAACAGAACGATAGAAAGAGCTTCTGTATGTATAACGCTGTAGTAGTAATTGTCCGAAACAAATGAATGATACAGTGGTTGACGTACCAAAGGCTTGAAACAATTGCAAATGTTGCAAGAAATGCGTAAAACGTAAACTTCAGTTCTTTATTAAAATCATTTAAGTTGTGAGAGGGGGTATTGGTAGTAATATCAAGTATTAAAAGACATACTATAATTGCAATTGCTGCGTCACTCATCACTTCAATGCGCTCTTTTGGGATATTTTCTTTCGAGAAATAAAAATAAAACTGATACTTTTCCATTTTCTTTGACGTTTTCATTCGTCGACGAACAAACAAAAACAAGCTGCGAATTATTGGTACAAGAGTTAGAGCGGCAATAAACCCCCAAGTGATGTAATAGTTCACCAAACAAAGCACACCCCCGATCAAGACTAGAATTAAACTTAATGCAGGTCGAAGAATAATTATATTACGAAACCTTCGAAGTTCTGTTTTTGACCACTTCTGCATCTCTATATGTAGGATTCTGGGAGACTCCATAGCATAAAATATCAACATTATATCTAAAATCTGAACAAATCCCAACACACTGCATGTTAATATTAAGGGAACATATTCGTGAGGATTATTTCCTTGAAGGTATAATAAAAATGGAAGAGTTGTGGTTGCTAACATCTCCAGGGTAACAAAAGTTAAAACAAAGTCATCCACATTCTTAATCACCATTGATCGCACGTTTATATTGTCCCAAATTGTTAACACAAGTACAAAGCCCAAAAAAAACAAGATAAATTCAATGCGCATGCTGTATAGAAATTCAGTAATTGTGTGCTTAGCTTCATTTTTATCAATGAATTTGATTGGTTCCACAAGAAAAGTGGCACTTGCAGCCATAATAGCATCAACATAACCAAGCATGCGATTTCCTGTAAATATATCACCAAGCCGATGGCTTTCTGGTAATATATCGTTTACGTGTTCTTTCATATATTCCTTTTTATCTAGATTTGATGGATTATTAGTTGAGCTTTCATCTTTTAGAGTGGGATTTCTTTTGCATGCGTTTGACAAGCTCTCACGATGGTCTGACATATTTTGTGAAAACCTATTTAATGGTATTAAAAGTCTATACATAAAAAAACATCTTTTAAAAAAAGTAAGAGTTGTGATTAACAATTGTTTAAAAATCTTTTCTAAAGCAAAACTTATCTATTTTTAAACTAAAATATTTAAAGTTTAAGGTGATTGTCTGTTTTCTTTGCTCTTTCTGTTTTGTCGTTTAAGTTTTTCTCAACACGTCTTTATTTTTTCTTACAGTTTATTCTTTTTTGTTGTAGGAATATTATTAATCAAGTAATACCACTATCCACTAACAAGAACAACACCCAGTAGATTGTTGAAAGATCTTCTTATGCTGCTTACAAATTAAGAACCAGAAAATTAATTATTAAAAAAGTTCGCATTCAAATCGTTTTAGATATTGATAATCTCATGCAAAATGAAAAAAAAAAAGTCTTTTATTTTTTAGTGAACCGTTTTTTCAGCTTTAATAGCATTTATTTATGACGTTTACCTAAAAGAAGGATGTGAATGTCAGGATATTAATCATGCATTAGAACATGTGTTGATCACTCCTACCAAATTGGTTATTCTGATCAGAAACAATCATATTTATGAGATCTATCTCAAAAGGTACAGAATTGGGATTGGAGACTTCCATTACTTTGCAATTTAGAAACCCAGTTATACGCTACAAGACAACCATCTTTGTCTACTTAAATCTTTCCATTCCGTGATATAGAGATTTTTTTTCTATAGATGGCTATAAATAGAATAAAATACAAAAATAAATTATTTTCCAAATATTGCCATTTAATGTTTAAAACTTTGAGTAAAGCTGATAATGAATTATGAAAGATTTTTCCAAAGGTTTACAAATGATCATAACTTTCTCCCTTCCGAACTCTGGCCTCTAAGGATGACATCTTGTTGGCGCCCTTTTTTTCTTTAGGAGGTTGACGTGCTTTTTTTTTTTACAAACGTCTTTCATAATTTTGTAAGAAACAAAATGCTTATAGGAGGCTAAAAAGAATTTTTGTGTAAGGAATTTTAATATTTAAAAAATAACACAAAAGTAAAAGTAAAAGTTATCTTTTTTTATTACACATTAAAATCTTAATATTTTGTACATTTAAATATTATTAGATAATTAATGTACATTACTAGAGAAGAAAAGTGATAAATTGTTTCACAAAATGTGGATTTGGTCAGAAGCCCACAGAAACTCTGACATCATACAGGACAATCATCTTTTTTCACTTAATGTTTTTTTCTGTAATTTTAAAGACATGTGTTCCCAAAGGAAACCAATCACATGATTAAAGTTGGCTTGCATGAATAAAGATGGAATACATGATTAAAGATGGCTCACATGAATAAAGATGGTGAAAAAGATAAAAAATTTTAAGATCTTCCTAAATTTTTTTTTCGGATTACAAATTTTAAAATAACTAATTTATAAATATTTTAAACTTATGTAAGTAAGAATTGATTTCTCTATATTAAGACTACTAAATACTTCATAAATCAGTAAAAATTACATTTTAAATATTACATTAGTTTTGTAAAAATAGAAAATCTCTTGTGTTATTTTTATAAAAATAGAAAACTTCATGATAAAAACCACCAAGATTTTTTGGTAAAAAGTTTGGATTTTTTACCCATTAAATGTTTCAATTTTTTTTTTCCGTTATTTTTTTGTTTTCTTAATTTTTTATTTCGACTTTGGCTGAAAACTTTCTTTAAACTTAAATCTGTTTTCATAAAATGTCAAAAGTCTCTTTCTATGTAAATGTGCAGAAGCGGGTGATCAACAATTATTATTGAAAACCTGAAAGAAAAAAATCTGATGCTCCAAAGTGTTTAAATTGACATAAAAAGGAGGTTTCTGATAACTTTTAAACGGGGTAAGATATCTTGACGGTTTAGGATTTGTTTTAAAGCTGGATAATTACTCTACCAGTATTTTTTATATTCAGCTCCTCATGGGCATAGGAGGCCCAAAAGGGGGTTTGAAGGCCTCAAAACAACTAATTTAACAGTATCAGTACAATATTCATTAAAGACTATGATCTTGATTTGGTATTTACTAGACAACGCTTGAAGAGTAGTCTGTATTCTTTTAATTAAGTTTTTCTTCAGCCCGTTTATATCAGCAGTTCATAATTTTAGAAATATCCTCTATTTTCATCATTGGTAGTTCCCGTACCTTTTGGTCACACCTTTTCTACATGAACAGTTTTTGAAAGAATTCCTCTCGGATTTTCTTCCTGATTTCAAAGTCTGTTTAGTCATTCCCTCATTTTATTCGCCTTTTTTTTCAAAGTGAGTCTGTATGAAATGTGTAAAGTATTCAAAATATCTAATTCGATGCATGTGGTGTTGAAAGTCCAAACGAGTGGTTGTTTGTGTTAATTAGTCTCTTCTGGCAAGCATCAATATAAATGATTTTAGCCAGATTGGCTTTACAAATGAAGCATGCTTAAGAAAATGTATCTGTGATTGCGTTACAAAGATTACTGTCTATCTTAGTAAAAATCAATTGAATGAACACCAAAAATTGTCGCACGTCACTGTTGTGGGATGTAAGTGATTGATTTGCGATTCTATTTGCTTTTTTTCATTTTGTGAAGTTTGCGAAGTTTCTTTCAAAATTGGAAACGAATTGATAAACAATATCGAGTTAAAGAAGAGTAAAGATTTTCAAAAATGATTTCTGCATCAATGATAATACGAACTTCGTCACAGTTATATGTTTGTTTACTTTCACTATACCAAGTACTGCCATCAAATCCCCATTTCTAAGAAATTTTAAATATTTGTCACATTGTTGTTAAATACATATTTATTTCTGGTAAAAAAAAAAAAAGCATGATTGATTAGTTTTTTGTTTACGAGAGTTTTACCTCCCCCAAAGTTTGATTCAACTTACGTAGTGAACTTGCATCTAGTTTTTTACCTGGGTAGTTTTAGGTTCTTATGGTATCTTATACAAAAACATGCAAAAACCCAATTTAAAAATATTCTATTTTTTGACATATTTTTTTTTTTTTTTTTTTTTTTTTTTTTTTAATTGAACATTGTGCGTTGTTACTAAAAAATGCAACAATACAAAAAAAGTTAAACTCATTTTACATATTGGAAATTTAACATTTCATCTAAACTTCATGATGTCATGAAAATGTTAGCCCATTCGAAATTTTGTAAGCGATCAATTGATACTTTTTTTGATGCATATCCTAACATTGAAAATGCTCTAAAGACTTGAGGTTTTTTTACCAATTACTTGTTATATTTCGGGACGTTTTTTCACGTTTTTTGAACCAGAAAAACTACAATGGGAATAGAGCGTTACTTTCAAAGAACCAGAAAAACTACAATGGGAATAGAGCGTTACTTTCAAAGAACCAGAAAAACTACAATGGGAATAGAGCGTTACTTTCAAAGAACCAGAAAAATTTCTAATGAAAGTGTCAGTTCAAAAATGTTGATATAAATCTTAAAATTAAAAAAAATTAAAATCTTAAAATAATCTTATAATATTCAATCGGATAATGTTCTTCATGTATTGATAGCTTCCTACTGTTAGCGAGTATGGCTATTTAGTGATTTGGTTCTTCCGGTTGACTTCTCCGTCTCTCAAAAGTTTTTTTTGCCAGTTTTTACATTTGCCGTTTTGATTTTTTAAATTTTATTGCAGATGTCAGCAATAATGGTTTTTTTATTGAAACCTTCATACAAGATGTTAAAATTTATTAAGACATTTTCATCATCAAAGACACTTAACAAGAAGAATAAGAAGCACTGTTTTCTTTTTTATGTCACTAATGTTTGTTTTCTTTGACAATTTCTTAGATCATTTTCTAATAAAGTTCTAGCAATATATAAATTATACTTTATACAACATATCATTATAAGCATGTAAGTATTTTATATAACAACATTTTAAAATTTTTTTCTACAAAATGAATATTTACAACATTTAAAATACAAAGTTTACCATTTTACTAAAATACTTTCGAGGTATTTTTTTGAAGGTTTAAGTGCAAACATAAACAACGTCATTATTTACGCAACCTCAATATTCGATAAAATAGTGTTTCTGCTGTTTTTTCTTGCATCTATTTTACATTTTTCTTCTTCAAACTGCGGTTCATGAAAATTATTGCTCTTACCCACATGGTTCATGAAGACAAGTTTTAAAACAAAAAATGAGCACAATGATGCAGTAGAACTTACATACAAGAAGTATTGTGCAGTTTTTGGAGAACCGAGTGAACCAAGGATAGAAAGAAATGACCAAAAAGGTATATTAGATACTTTGAGGATCACGTACAAATGCTGGTGAGCATTTGCTTTAAAACTTCCGAATGCAGCCCAATGGTGTAAGTATTTTGTACCAGTGAGGAGCCCATATAGCAATATCATCAAGTTTGCTGAGCTTGACCAACAAACTATAATGGATAAAAATAGCACACTATGTTTTGAGTTCTGGTCTTCGGTCGAGGAAAACTTAAAAATCATGTTTCCGGCCAACGGACAGAGACAAGAAAAAGCAAGGAAAACTTTCTGCAGATGCAGCATAAGGGTTGTAACTGTTCTAAACAAATGCAAGACTGTATGATTGGTGTACCAAAGTGTGGAAACCATTGTAAATGCAGTAAGAAACGTTAAAAATTCCAGCTTCATATGAGTAAGTACAGAGCTAAGACCTTTTTCTTTAACATCAGCATGTGAAGGAAAATTCTCGGCCGTAATATCAAGCACAAGAATGCTCGCAATGATCGCTGTTGCAGCGTCGCTCATAATCTCAACACGTTCTTTTGATATATTGCCTTTAGAGAAATAAAAGAAAAACATCTCTTTTCCCGTGTTGAGAGGGTTTGAAATTTTTCGGCGATAATATAGAATAAGTTTACGAATTGTCGGCATAAAAGTTAAAATTGCAATAAATCCCCAAGAAACTGCATAATGCACAAAACAAAAAAGACATCCAATTATTACCAAAAGTAAACTGATGGTTGGCCTGATAAGAAATCTGTTTCGAAACTTTTTAAGTTCAAAATTAGTCCAGCTCTGCATCTCGATATGAAGAACTCTTGGCGTTTTCATCGCATATAGAATAAGAATAATATCCATCACCTGAATAAATCCTAATATACTACACGTTAGCACAATTGATATTTTTTCGTAGCTAAAATGTCCTTGAAGTGCTAACGAAAATGGAAGGACACTTGTCGCTAAGAGACTTAATGTAACAAAAATTAAAACAAAATCATCTACACGCTTAACAACCATCGCTCGCACGTTGATATTCTCCCATATCGTAAGCACAACTGTAAATCCTAAGAAGAACATAACAATTTCTGCGCGAATCGAAAAAATAAAATCCCATAAAGATTCATTTGCATCCATATCTTTTAAATTTCGTATAGGAAGAACAAGAAAAGTAGCACAAGTAGCCATGAGGGCATCAGTGTAGCCAAGCAAACGATTGGCAGAAACAACATCTCCTCGATGGAAACAATCGCTCAGTATTTCGTTTAAATGCTCATCGTAATATTGATCGATAACTTTTAAATCGCTTATATATTTATCTTTATCTATTCTACTCAGTTCGTACATTCCTGTCTCCATTCCTAAATTATCTCAAAATAGAATACATTTTTTACAACTTTTAAAAGATGAATTTGAAAAAATAGAATCTTTAAAAATAGATCTTTAAAAAAATAAGTTTATCAGATTTCGTTACTAAAAGTAAACACATGAAAAAATTTTAACTCCGAACTGTAAACCGTTACAAGTCAGAAAAAAAAATTGAAAAGATGCTCGCAAGTTTAAATAGCATTTGAGCACAAGTTTCTGAATCACCCAGAATCATAAAACTATTTTTCGAACTTAGAAAACACACAATATGTTACAGCAAATTGACCCAACTTCAGTCAGTAAAATAAAAACTCTCTTTTCTTTTCCCACGATAAAATATTACACATTTTGAAAGAATTTTAAAAATACTCATAAATTTTAAATGATGTTTTTCATCATTTTCATCAATTTCAATCAGAGTAACTTTTCTAATTTCAATCATCATTTTCAATCAGAGTTTTGCATTCAATAGACGATTTCATTCAAATGAAAGCTGAACGGTACAAGTTTTTCTACTCAGAGTTCTATTTATGTGTATATGAGAGTTGCCTTTTGGCTACTCGGTGACGCAAAAAAAAAAAAAAAAAAGAAAGAGAAATCAATGACGCAATAAAATATGAACCATAACCCAGCAAGCACAAGTTGAAACAACGTTGAAATAAAGTTGATCGACGTTGATCATCGTTATTTAAACGTTGTTTCAACGTTGTGTACTCGCTTGGAAAAAAAGTAAAGAATGGAAAGAACTTTGGATTTATTCCTAACATCAGGAATGAATTTGATTCCCTTTTACTAAGCCACACTATTGAACTCAAAATTGTTATTTATCAAATCGCTCAAAAAGATAATTCAATAACATTATAACATCGTCATAAAGTAACCATTGAGTTAATTGAGTTTAAAAACAAGGAGTAGTAAAATTTAAAGGGGAATTCCTGACGATTGTATCAGTTAGTGCACAAATCTGGTAAGTAATTTAAATATGTATATGAGAAAATTAAATTCGAAGTTTTAAAATTCTTAATCAAATCAACGAATTTATCGTACTTAAAAAAAGGACCACAATTCGAAGGCTCAATTGTTTTAACAGATTTAAGTTTAATTTAATTTTCCTTAAAGTTTATATAGTTAACTGATAACTGTAAAACTCAAATGAGGAGGTTGAAATAACAATTTTTGCTTAATAGTCGTTTGCGACTCCTCATTTGACTGCTGGACGCACAAATGATATCTTTTGTTGTCCAAGGGCAGCTCATAAAGAGCAGAAAACGAATCAAAATTGATAATTATTTTTAAAAAATATAATTTTTTATAAAAATCTACCAAATGTTTGTGTATTTTATTAGAAACCAGATAAACTATCTCGTTAAAAAATTCCACGCAAACTTTTCAAAATAAAATGTTTTAAAGTTAAAATTTATATAGGTGTAAACTGTGCGTGGTATTTTTTAAAAAACATTGCGGCAATTTTTTTTTTTTTTTTTTAATAAAAAAAGTGCCCTGGTTGACTATCTTACAGAAAACTTATAAGTCTTGTAGGATGGCAATATTCTTATATTATCCTATAGGATATCCTAAAGGATTCGTAAGATCGTAAGTAAAAACAGAAAAGTTGTTTTGTTAATGTTAATTCTGTAAAATATACTTTTTTTCACAAATGAAAAAACCCTAGTTGACTGATCTTACAGATCCTACAAGAATCCTATGGGTTGAGTTGCACAAGTCCCTGCAAGACCTATAAGCATCCTTTTGAAGGATCTTGTAGGATTTAAAGGAATTCTTACAGGATGAGGTAAGATCTAAAAGAATATTTTAAAAGATCTTGAAGGATCAAAATAAGATTCTCATAGGATGCTGTAGGCTATTTAATTTTAGATTCGTAATAGGTAAGTTTAAGTTGGAATTAATATTTTCTTATTGAAATAAAATTTCATTCTGTGTAAAATAAATTTTGCACATTAAAAACTAAATAAATAGTATAGCAGATATTGTTTTTTTTTAGTACATGTACTAAACATGTTTATGTACCAAACAAAATGTAAACGTTTTTATAGATTAAACAGGATATACCTTGCTATAACAAATGAAAATGAAATTTTTATAACGAAATTGTTAAAAAAGCGCGTTTCTTAATTTCTCCTTTAATTATCTGAGTGAAGTTAAAAAACGCGCTTTCCCTAGTTGCCCTAGTTGACTATCTTACAGAAAACTTATAAGTCTTGTAGGATGGCAATATTCTTATATTATCCTATAGGATATCCTAAAGGATTCGTAAGATCGTAAGTAAAAACAGAAAAGTTGTTTTGTTAATGTTAGTTCTGTAAAATATACTTTTTTTCACAAATGAAAAAAAGCACGTTTCTTAACTTCATTCAGATAATTAAAGGAGAAATTAAGAAACGCGCTTTTTTAACAATTTCGTTATAAAAATTTCATTTTCATTTGTTATAACAAGGTATATCCTGTTTAATCTATAAAAACGTTTACATTTTGTTTGGTACATAAACATGTTTAGTACATGTACTAAAAAAAAACAATATCTGCTATACTATTTATTTAGTTTTTAATGTGCAAAATTTATTTTACACAGAATGAAATTTTATTTCAATAAGAAAACATTAATTCCAACTTAAACTTACCTATTACGAATCTAAAATTAAATAGCCTACAGCATCCTATGAGAATCCTATTTTGATCCTTCAAGATCTTTTAAAATATCCTTTTAGATCTTACCTTATCCTATAAGAATTGCTTTAAATCCTACAAGATCCTTCAAAAGGATGCTTATAGGTCTTGCAGGGACTTGTGCAACTCAACCCATAGGATTCTTGTAGGATCTGTAAGATCAGTCAACTAGGGTGACTATCTTACAGAAAACTTATAAGTCTTGTAGGATGGCCAATATTCCCCCCTAGTTGACTGATCTTACAGATCCTACAAGAATCCTATGGGTTGAGTTGCACAAGTCCCTGCAAGACCTATAAGCATCCTTTTGAAGGATCTTGTAGGATTTAAAGGAATTCTTACAGGATAAGGTAAGATCTAAAAGAATATTTTAAAAGATCTTGAAGGATCAAAATAGGATTCTTATAGGATGCTGTAGGCTAATTTTAGATTCGTATAGGTAATACGTAAGCTTAAGTTGGAAGTAATATTTTCTTATTGAAATAAAATTTCATTCGGTGTAAAATAAATTTTGCACATATTAAAAACTAAATAAATAGTATAGCAGATATTGTTTTTTTTTAGTGCAATTACATTGCATACAATTACAATGGCATGACTGACGACTTTCGTTTTTTCTTCAAATCTAGGCCACTCTGATTCAGACTTCGTCTTACACACGCCCACGAGTAATTGGCGAAAACTCTTGCAAGTTGCTCCTTAAGATCTCGAATTGCTGCATCAGGAACTGCGGTTCTATAGTAAGAAATAAAGATATATATCAGAATGTCAATTTTCTCCTCTACTTTATAGATTGTGTAAATAGCTAACTCATATAGGCACTAAATTAGCGAAGTGCCAAATAACACTGCCTACATAAGCATGCCCTAATTAAACTTACCTATCAGCTTTTCCATGGGGCTCAAAGATATGACTTGACATATAGTCTGGCCCAAATTTGCATTTGACGTAATCAATTGCAAATGAATTTGCATTCGACCTGTTTAAAGTGTCTAAACGTCTGCTTCGCCCATCTCCATCAACAAATGTAGCCTATCAATATTTAAAAATAATTAGAAAACCATTTTGCCAAAATTGCAAAAAGAAGACAACAAAATTTAATTTGTGACAAAAATGATTGGCACAATTGCTGATCTACTTACATCACTCTCAGTCGCTTGATTGGCTGAGCCCTCATTACTGAGCAAATTGACAGTCTCTCGATGTAGCTGTTGAATCGACCGTAGAAGGCGATTGGTCTCTTTTTGAGTACTAATGAGCACACCTATACAATATAATTTACAGTTTAAGAAAATGTGATGATCATGCTGGTAAAAACTACCAGCATTATCATCACAATTATTTAACAAAATCATAAAATTTACATACTGTTAGACTCCTGCAACACCTTTGTTTGGTTATTGATAGCTGCAACTGAAACAAATGCAGAAAAACGTATGCAAATACTTATGAATTAAATAGACAACAAAAACAAAAAAGTTGCAATTGATCAATTGTAAGAATATATGATATTACCTATGAAGCTAGAGCATAACATAGCATTAATCTTAGGGTGTGTAGCACATGATTTTAAGACAAGGTAAATTAATGCCTGCTCATTCATGGGTAAAATAACTATTGCTAATCAACCTTAAGATTGATTAACAATAGTAACATGGTGTTAACATGGTATATTGTAACTTTATTTAAACCATAAAGTAAATGTAAACAGAAACAACAATTCTAATTATTAAAGCTAATAATGTACTTATATCTGAAGATGATGAAGCTGATAGAGGCACAACATCATGTTCTGTAATAATAAAAAAACATACATTGATAATAATGCTATCTAATTTTATTGTAAGGTATTATTTGTTAAAAGCACATACATAAGTAGGATTAAGCTTGCACATTATTATTTAAAAGCTTTATATAACTAACAGCACCATGAAATATCAAAATAATGTACAAATTAAACCATATAATAATATATCCAAATCATTTGTGCACCCACACACAGGAACTCCTTTTAAAAGTTAATTTATTTGTATGGTAGTTCGAAATTTGGCATCCCATTAAAGGTATTCCAGATTTTTGGATTATCAATGTATTTAAAATTTACTATTTAAATTTGCGGTATTTAAAAACGACATTGTGTTAATTTGAGGACCAGCTAGTTTGGTGGTTTCCACTAAAATAGCAAAAATTAACCTGATTACTATACCAGCTGTCTATAGATTGTGCAAGTACATCATTTAACTTCTCACCCAGCACATACAAAGGATATGTTACAACATATCTTTTGTATGCAATGGGTGAGAAGTTAAACGATGTACTAGCATAAGCCACAAGTAATAAAATAGATGTATATATACATCTATTTTATTACTTGTGGCTTCAATATATATATACCTATGGGTTAGTTTTTATAAACACTAACCTGTTTTTTTGCATAAGCAATGAGGTGATTGAAGTGGAGCACCAGTATGTTTAAGCTTTGCTGAAATAGAAACAAAAACTTTGTATACGGGTCAAATCATTATAGTTCAACCAATGATCTGTGGGTCACCATCTCTGATTTTCCTGACATTTACATATCATTATCTACATCATGTAGATAGGTTAAATTTGAAATTTCAGACATCCAATTGCAATGGTTTCGAAAATATAGCCTTTTAAACACTACATAATGGCCCCCTTGATTTAAGAATTGTAAAAATAGTCTATTTTTACAATTTTAAAATAGTTTATCAGAGATGATGACCCACAAAGTTTTCTTTAAATTGGTTGAAACATAATGATTTGACCTATATATCTAGCATATCTTTTAATTTAAATAAATTAACACAATAAATTATTAACAATAACTATCAAAGAAAATACAATGAAAACTATCAAAAAATGTCTTCAGTTAAATTATGCTGTTCCAAAATTGAATAGTGATTTTAATCTACTAATGCATATTTGCATAATATATACTTATAAGCATAAACTAACTTTTTGGAATGACATCTTCAGCATCAAGATTCCTTTTCTTGGCAGGTGTTGATTCTACAAAAAAAAAACATTTGATAAGATAATAGAAGATAGATTGGTAAAAGTTATATAAAATATACTCTAGCAATTAATAACATACCTGTGGCTAAACCAAATTGCATTTCTAAATCTGCAAGAAGTGAATTTTCTTTATTGACTCTAGCTACTAAAATGAAATAAGCTATTAATGTAACCATAGATATATTTAAAAAAAATAGGAAAATAGATAATTTAAAGTAATATACAGGAGTCTGCAGATAAGCCCCAATCTTGATATTCATCAGAATCAGCAGATGATTGCTCAGTAACAAGCTAAAATTAAATGTCTCCTATGAAATTATTGTTCATTTAATAGGAATATTATAGAAAACAAATATCAATACTAAAAATTGGTAGTTCATAATGTAAGTTTATCTATAAAAAGTAGTTCTAACTGAAAATATAAAACCCAAAACTTTTGGAAAGAACTCAAATAGACAATACCCATAAGACTAAAATATGTCATGAAAAAATACCTTAGCACTGTCATCTTTAAATATGGTGTCAGTAGAAACACCATCACTAGTATACTTCTCCAGATCTTTCATTTTGGTTTTTAAATCCTTTTCAGTTCCCCTAGCATAAAGCTTGACTTCATAGTCGATGTTATTGATTTTTAAAGTTACAACATCGCCCTTAAATGAAGAAATAGAACAAAGATATTATGATTGCTTTTGTGCAACAAACAATAAGAAAAAGTAGAAAAACATGCATACTTTCTTCAGCCACATTCTCTTATGAAGAGATATTGATTTCATAACTGTAGAGCTGAAGTAAACAGGCTCTAGGAACTCTTTCAGCCCTAAGAACCAAAAAAGGAAGAAGTCGCTTGACCCTTCTTGACCCAGGTACATATTCATAATTGTTTTTTTGCTAAAGATTACAATAAAAAAAATTGTTTAACAAACGACGACACTTACATGAACATATATGCATGTTACAACCTTACAAAAAAAAAAACAGTCTAAATTGTCATTAGTAAACATTTCAACAAGCATTCATTAGGATGACAAACAAACTCAAACTATAAAACAAAAATGTTAAAATGTACATAATTAATTAAAGTACAAATTAATGTTCAAATACTAAATTAATCGTGTACAAATAGGTGTTACAATTTCCATATTAAAATTTATATATTCAAATAAGGTACAAATTAATCATGTTCAAATAAAGATATAATAGGAACAACAATATGTAAATTAACCTTATTAGGTACAGGAAATAACAGGCATCTAGTGATAAATGATGCAATAGGAATTGAATGAACCTCCTCTGTTTCCATTACACTAATAAAAGACTCAGAAATATAAGAACAAATTATTATTTCTGAAGGAGATAGATCAACAAAATTGAAAAGATCAATTATAGTATTTACAGGTTTTAAAACAGAAACATTTGCAATACTAACTTCACCATGTAAAAATGACAAAATTTTGCCGTACTTAAAATAATTATGTTCACGATACTGCACAATATAGCTAACTGAAGAGCATCTTTTGTTATACTGTAATGAATGATAGCATTGATTATTGATTATAACTCTATGTGCATCTAAAATCTGAGTTTCATTGTATGACAAAGAAGTCAGGTTTATTACATTCTTTAACTTAGTTAAAAGAGATGGAGAAAGATTTGCATTATTTATGTAGGATGATATTGATTTTACTAATGCAATCTTTGAACAAATTTGTAATAAGTGACCTTTAGTACCTTTCATATAAGTTTTCATTAAATGATTTTTTGACTCAAAACTAAACATGGAAGAATAAGAAAGAGCACCAAACTTTGAAACTTGCCTAGGAATATGCGATAATAAGTGTACATTTATTGTCGCAAAATTAGAAGGATAAAAAAAACTCATATGTGAATAAAAATACTGAACACAGGTTTCCAACTTATCAATCAAATTCCGTGAATTTACGTTGTTAGCAAAATGACATGACATAATTAGAGACATAAAATGAATGCAATGACCTTGAGGCAAATGAAATAAAAGTAAGGGAACAGAATAATAAGCAAGCATATTTTTGAAGTCATGTGCTTTCCACATTTTCAAATCAGTTAAAGGTGGAGACCTTGAAAAATCATGTGGTAATGATATAGTTTGCAAGCATGTTTTAAAAATGTGTGAATTAACTCTGCTACCTAAAAAAAATGGTTTAGTACGGTATTTAGGGTCAAAAAATGAGCTGAGTAAAGTTGAAGTTATATTTTCATACAACAAATGCATACCATCTATTAAAATATTATCTGGCACTGAAATATAATCTTTCAGTGAGCACTGACCTTTAATTCCAAAAATAGGTTTCTTAACCTGTCTAATAGAATTTGATTTACTTGCTAATAATGCGATATTACTAAATTCAATTGATGTAATAATAACTGCAGGCTCATATGGGTACACTTGTGCTTTGCCTCTACCAGATTCGACGCGCCTTCCAGGATGTTTACAAAACAGGCATCCAAACTCTCCATTGAACTGCGCAACATTCAAAAAATGTGCTTGAGCAGGTAAATCAAATACAGCAGCATAGGGATGGATGATCACAGTCAACCCAGATGGAAGATTAACTTCTTGTCTAAATCTGAACTTTTCAAAAATAGAGGGCATCAAAGAATCCCAATTAGGTTTACCAGTGCATCTGCAAATGACTAAAAACAAAGAATTTTCTAGACGAGACCTAACATTGTTTGGCAAGTCTAGTAGAGTTGCCTGCAATGGCCAAAATGACGATTTCTTTTTAAAATAAGGGTTAGCTCCATCTGCAGATATAAGTAAATGTAAATTTAAAATATCAGATGTTAATGTTGGAGCCAAACTTATAACATCTCCAGCACTAACTAGTTCTTGTCGGTATTGAATAATCATAGGCTTATAAACACTTAAAATTAGATCTAACTGCATATGTAGATTAAACACCACAAACTCATCTGTACTGTTAGGTTCTGTAGGTATCGGTAGGTCAAACATTGAAGAATAATCATACACATTTTTTTTAAGAAAACTTGTAATAGACTTCCATGATGTAGGAATATTCTCAATAAAGAATGCAAGCTAAAAAAATGAATATAAAATATATGCTTTATGTTGATCAAATATTTAAATGCATACTACAAGTTGATCAAGATCAGATTCTTCAAAGAATGTAAAATATTTTTATCAATTGAAAATAGCATAGAAGTTAATTTCAAATATATTTTATATTAGAGTCTTCTTTAATTTTGTAATTATAAATACCATCATATATTTCAATAGTTCATAAATGTGCACTTTGTAGCATTTTTTATAACACCTATAAGAAATTGTCAGCATGTTTAGATTATGGCAGACATGCTATATATTTCTTGCTAGATAAATAATTAAGTATTCCTCCCTACCATATAGCTACACCTCTTATAGTACACTTTGAAAAATTCATACACCAAAGTATTTATGTTAAATGTAAACATTTAACAATTTGAATTATTTATGGAATCAACTGACATGTGTTATTGATTGATTGCATTACATCTAAATTTAAAGGGTACAAATAAGGTCATTGTTTCTATGGTTTGCATTAAAACCATCAACACATGCTGTGGTTTTGAGTCTGATAGCCATAATAGTTCTCTTCTGCTTTGTAGACTCAAGAACTCAGTGAAAAATAACATTTATTTATTTACATGTTATCATAACATGTAAACAAACAGGTGTTATTTTTCCACTGAATTCTTGAGTCTACAAAGCAGAAGAGAATTGTAAGAATATAATTATGTTTACATATTTTTACAAATCCTTACATTGTTACCTATACATTTTTGTATATATTTTATTATTATATATTGGAACTTGAAAAACAACCACCAACTGGTCTACCTGGTAATTGTAGTGCTGGTAGACTACCAGCACTACAATTTACAAAAATATAAAACATACTATTTAAATAATAAACAGGGTTTGTATACCTGAAACAATTTAATCACTCCTTCAATCGAACTGTTGCTAATGCCGGACTGAACTGCATGAAGTGCAATTGAGGCAATAAAAAGAGCTCTTGTCATACTTGTTATTTCTAACTTTTGAGAAATATTACTTAAATCATCACTGACATCTTTTTCTGCATTGTCATCGCCATCGCAAACACTGGTTTCCAAAGATTCTGGGATAAGTTGGTCTACTTCATCATCCAAAATTTTGCATTCTTTATCACTTTCATTATCAGTCTCGTTATATTCATCAATATGTCTATAAGAGCGCTTTATTGATCTGCGTGCAGATGCCATCCTCTGTAAGATACTTGATAGATAATGAATTGCCTTATTTTAAACAATGAAATATAAGCCTCATAAAAATAAAACGAAAATATAAGCCTAATAAAGACGACCATAAGCTTTTTAAAACAAAACGACTATCAAACGGAAAAGCTAAAACAAACAAAATGTAAACGTTTTTATAGATTAAACAGGATATACCTTGTTATAACGAATGAAATTAAAATTTTTATAACGAAATTGTTAAAAAAGCGCGTTTCTTAATTTCTCCTTTAAACATCAGAGTGAAGTTAAGAAACGCGCTTTTTTTTCATTTGCGAAAAAAAGTATATTTTACAGAATTAACATTAACAAAACAATTTTTCTGTTTTTACTTACAATCTTACGAATCCTTTAGGATATCCTATAGGATAATATAAGAATATTGCCATCCTACAAGACTTATAAGTTTTCTGTAAGATAGTCAACTAGGGCCTAGTTGACTGATCTTACAGATCCTACAAGAATCCTATGGGTTGAGTTGCACAAGTCCCTGCAAGACCTATAAGCATCCTTTTGAAGGATCTTGTAGGATTTAAAGCAATTCTTACAGGATAAGGTAAGATCTAAAAGAATATTTTAAAAGATCTTGAAGGATCAAAATAGGATTCTCATAGGATGCTGTAGGCTATTTAATTTTAGATTCGTAATAGGTAAGTTTAAGTTGGAATTAATATTTTCTTATTGAAATAAAATTTCATTCTGTGTAAAATAAATTTTGCACATTAAAAACTAAATAAATAGTATAGCAGATATTGTTTTTTTTTAGTACATGTACTAAACATGTTTATGTACCAAACAAAATGTAAACGTTTTTATAGATTAAACAGGATATACCTTGTTATAACAAATGAAAATGAAATTTTTATAACGAAATTGTTAAAAAAGCGCGTTTCTTAATTTCTCCTTTAATTATCTGAGTGAAGTTAAAAAACGCGCTTTTTTTCATTTGTGAAAAAAAGTATATTTTACAGAATTAACATTAACAAAACAACTTTTCTGTTTTTACTTACGATCTTACGAATCCTTTAGGATATCCTAAAGGAGAATATAAGAATATTGCCATCCTACAAGACTTATAAGTTTTCTGTAAGATAGTCAACTAGGGAAGCGTCACGTAAAAAAAAAATTTTTTATTTCATTTAAATGTTTAAAAAAAACCTTTAAATAAAATGTTTAAAAAAACCTTTAAATTCATCGACTAAAAAATTGCAGTTCATATCAACAAAAAGCGAGCTTACTTTAAAAACGTTAGGATAATTCGCAGTTGAGCCGGGCCACTTTCCCCCGACTCAAAATTTTTTAACTAGTGTAAAATGTTTAAACTAGAAGCTAGGAATTTTAAAAATTCATGGCACTGTATTTAAAAAGGTGAGATCTGCGTTTTTTTTAAGAGCTTAAAACTAAAACATAGAATATCTAACAATTTCTATTACTATATTTTAAATTATTTTCTATTAATGTATTTTAAATTATTTACTAGTAATATATTTTAAATTATTTTCTATTAACATATTTTGAATTATTTACTATTAATATATTTTAAATTATTTATATATATATATATATATATATATATATATATATATATATATATATATATATATATATATATATATATATATATATATATATATATATATATATATATATACAAAATATATAATGTATTGTTATAGTATAATAATACAAATACTCTTGTTCGTTTGAGAGTGCTCGATACTATTGAATAATAGAGCAATATTTATTTATTCATTTATTTGTATAAATGCTAAAATCTAAAAATCTGAAACCGGTGATTACATGGAAGATTGTAGCACAATGCAAGCCCTACAATCAAACAGCAAAAGTTTGTAATCTTTGTCTCCGCGAAAAATTTCATATATTATCATACAAAGGAGAAAACTTACTTAACAAAAGATATGAAATAATATCAAAGTGCCGTCATGCAAAGAAACTTTTGCTATCCTTATTCGACACCAGGGACTAAAACCTTTGACGTCTTTTTGTTTAGTTTCGGTTTAGTAACGTCAGAACTCTTTCTACCATGATTTTAATTTGTAATTTTTAAACGGTTTTTAAGTAACGATATACATTATGGCTGATGATTGCCGAAAGGCATGAAACTCAGAGTTCCATAAAAAGGTGTTTTTATTCATTTTATACAAATAAATGAATATATATATATATATATATATATATATATATATATATATATATATATATATATATATATATATATATATATATATATATATATATATATATATATATATATATATATATATGTATATATATATATATAAATTATATACAAATTTTTAATTAGCTATATTTAGTAATCATCCATATTGTTTATATAAAATGTATTAAGCATATGGAACATTAACAAATACCACGGCCAACAACATCAGGATGGGTAATGTTAAGAAATGTGACTTTTTAGTAATAGATAAGTATACGCTATAATAAAATTATCCTAAACTCGTTTTTTGAGTTATACATTCATACTTTGTTTTTCAAACAAGAATAAAAAGCCACCACGATGTCTGCGAATCTGAGTTTTAAACTTATGAGCGCTGTAGATATAAATGGGTTATAAGAGAAATAAGAGAGTAAGACAAGTTTCTGACTCACATTGCAAAAATTTCAAACCGTTGCAAGAAAAATTTTCCTCATTATGTTAAGTATTTTTGCAGCTTTTAAAAAATTGGATTGAATAAAGAAGTTGAAAGGCTGGTGCCTTTTGCGCTCCTATTTTGACGGCCATGAATTATAGATTACAATGGCGAGTGCAGAACTATCCTACTCAAAAAACGAAATTATCAAAAGCTGCTTCAGAAGAAAGAGAAGAACGGCAGATTATATGAATTATTTCCATCGACAATATACACTGTCTGACAGATGGATCTCAAACAAGTGGTTGATGTGTTACTCAATTTAAGTTCATAAAAATTTCAATTTAAGTTCATAAAAATTTCAATTTAAGTTCATAAAAATTTTCAATTTGCAATTAAAATAAACTTGAACTTGTGAATCATTAATGATCAGGCCAAAAGTTTTGACTGTTGTTTTTTTTTGTTTTGTTTTTTGTTTTTTTTTTAAGAGAACCTCAAAAATTAACTGACCTTAAGGCCATCAACTGTGTTAGTACTCTATTGGCCAGATTAATATTACCATTAATATAAACATATTTCAATAAAAGTCAGTTATTTCTTTGAAAACTTTATGTAATGTTTTTTTTTTGCTCAATGTGCCCTAACGAAGATCAAACCTTAGTAAACAAGTTAACAAAAACTTTATTTTAGTAAAATGTCCCCGAGCAAACTGGTCACTCGAAAAGTATCAATATTTTTTCACTTAGAAGTTATTATTTTTTAAATCAGCTTTTGTTAGCGGCTGTATATACATTTATTATAAAAGCTACAATTGCTTTTTCTTCAAATGGGGAATAAATCGTTTTTTTATTTTTAGCTTCGAGCGTTTTATTGGTTTGAACAAAAAAATCAAGAACAAAGAATCAAAGATATTAACAATTTTCAAACATTTTGTTGAAAATTTGATTTCGATATCCCCAATTTACATTTTTTTACTCAAAGCTGCTTGCAAGTTTAGCTTGACATTTAGTGAGTACAAGTAGTCATTCTCCATATTGATATGTTTAGGATTTCTTGTCAAATGAACATTTACTATGACGAAAAATTGGCTTATAAGGAGATAGCATAATTATAAGGAGATAGCATAATTATTTTTGGAACCCGTTAAAAAAAAGTTCCGCGAACCGGTAAACGTTTTAGTTATTTTGAAGGAGTTATAACCCCCTGTTAAATTAAGCTTCTTGCTTGTCGGTTTTACTGTTGCTGTTAAATATTATTGCTTGGCACCTTAATTTTTTTTTTTTTTTTGAGACATGTTCTTTTTTCTTAAAAATAAAAGTAAGCACATTAAACTAGAGATGCATTGAATAAAAATCTCTTCAGATTTTTCGGAAATGTAGTTAATGTTATCTGGAGTTCAAATATCAAAATGTGACTCTGAAACAGAAGCAAATTTAGTCCAAACCTAATTAACAAAGTTTACAGAGAAATAAATGCAGGATACTTTTTTGCAAAAGTTTTTTAAAGGAAAAACGGAGAACAATGAAAAATTTACTAAAGAATAAAAAATATATTTCAGATATTGTAATTTTTATTTTTGTTTTTTTAGATACCATGATGGTTGAATCAATTGTTACAAAAAAACAAAGTGTTGCCATGTGAAAAAATGGGTCATGTAGCAGAAATTGAAGCATCTAAATGACAGATGATAGATAGGAAGGATGGTTCCCCAAAAGAGAAATAGCGCAAAGATAATAGGTTTCTATGAAAAAAAAAGAAAAATCTTATCCAATGCCATCATGGTTTTTTTAGTGCGCTCTTTGGACTTCAAAGAGTTTATTTTGTCAAGTGGTAGGATCTAAGATATTATATCCACGATATTAGATCCATGGGGGCGTGTATGAAACTGGAAATAAAACTTACTAAAGTTTTGCTTCAAATTTTTAGGGAGGGGAGTTGCCGTTCACAGAGACTACCACTCCCTCTTCCCTTAATCCGTTTGTATAAATTTTTAGGGAGGGCAGTTGCCGTTCAAAGAGACTACCACCCCCTCTTCCCTTAATCCGTTTGTATAAAATTTGAATGTTGGTTTTTTTAAAATAATCTTTGAGTTGCAAATGATGAAATTATTGGGTCAGTTCTGAAAAAGTATAAAATGGAATTGACTTTCAATTTTATATTTTCTTTAAATTTTCCAGGCATGATCTAGCCGAGTAATTCCGATTGCCTTGTTTAAGGCACCTTGGGTCTCTTTAGAATATGTTCTAATAGGTGGTACTCTGCTGCTTGTTTCTCATGCTTTAATTGTTTGTGTAAAGATAGAGACATGGTATGATAATCATATTAACTTGAAGTTAGTTCTGAAGTAATAAAAAAATCCGATTTGAAGCCATTTAGTTCAGGATTAGTCTGAGAATTACATCCACTTTAACTTTAGAAAATATCTCTGCTGTTTTAAAAACCCTACCGGTTTTGTTTTTGTTTTATTCTTTACTTTTGTAATAAGATTAAGTGGAATTACTGGTGCGCATGTGAAATGCATAGTGAAATCCGTGGTGCGCGTTTGAAAAATTTTTTGAAAAACTTAACACCTTTTTTATCAAGTTTTAGATTAAAGTGTTAAAGGTTGCTGTTTCACGGTCTCAAATTTTCTTCTTATGTAACAGAAATAAAATACTTTTAACGGTTACCAAAAATTGATAATAAATCTAAAAATGAAAAAAAAGAAAAGAAGGAAAATTTAAGTATTTTTTTGATCACTGTCAAAACCTTAGAGAAATCTTTGTTTTGTTTTGGTTTGCTTTTTTTTTATACAAAAAATGTTAAAAGATGTTGTTTTTTTGTTTTGTTTTTTTTTTTTAAATAAAGGCTTCTACTGCCAATGAAAGGATTATATTCTTCATTTTTCCGAATTACTAGCGCGTAACCTTTTATCTAGAGAATTATTTGTACAGCTATAACAAAGGTAAGCAAGCCAAACTACGACAAAGTTATCGCATCAACTATCTCTATTAATTAACAGCACTAATATTTGTGTACGGAAAATATTTAGCATTTATTTAACAAACAGCTTAAAAAGTAAAGTCCTAATTAAAAATGAACCCATACCAAAAAATCTACCTATTCATATTTGTTAAAGTAAGATTATAAATCTCTCAGAACCAAATAAAAACTTAATTGCAGATGGTTTTCCGATAAAAACTCTCTCTTACTTACTCTCTTAATTTCTTTTTCGTACTCTCTCACTCTCTCTCTCTCTTACTCTTCTTTCTCTCTCGTACTCTTCCCTCTCTCTCGTACTCTTCTCTCTCTCTCTCGTACTCTTCTCTCTCTTTCTACACTTCTCTCTCTCTCTCTCATGCTCTCTCTCTCGTACTCTCTCTCTCACACACACACTCTCTCTCTCTCTCTCTGTTTAAAGATTTCCATTTTCTATATTACTATATTATTACGTAAAAACAACAAGAAGAAAGTAAATCGTAAGTTATTTGTTTTTTAGAAAATTGATAAAAAATCAAATTTACTTTAATGCATATAACTTTTTGTTTCAAATTTTGATATAGATGTCATAGTCAATAAAAGACGATAAATAAAGAAGATAGATTAGATTGTTTTTTATATTTGATCAGACGAATCCATGTACAATAATCACCGATATATCAAACCAGCTGTTCAATTTTTTGATCAAATTGTTTGATTAAGTTGTCGTTTAAAAAGAGGAAAATTTCTGACCCTTTGTCACTTTTTGAATAAACCGTTTGAAGACCCTGTCGTCGGTTGAAAATGAAGCTGTATGTAATTTTTTTAAGCTTCATACTGGTAGGATGGATACGAGCACAATGGGTTAGTCAAATGGAAGGTAACTTTTATGTTTATTTCTAAAATACTTTGAAATCCCTTTTTTGCCTTATAAAGTCTATTTTTTTAGACTTAAATAATAACTGTTAGTCACATTTGAAAAATAATTATCTATTTAGTTAAAGGATTGTATCAAGGTGATATGGTTCTTGATCCAGATGAAAAACTAAAAATAAAAAATGGGTTTGCCAGCATGGTAGGAGGAAGATGGCCTGATAATACTGTCCCATACGAAATAGACAAATCGTTGGGTAAGGTTTGAGTATCAAGAACAAAATCAATTATAGCAGCATTTTTACTGTTGTATTTATTTTTAAACCACAAACAAATTTACACTGATTGCCATCATGCTAATATCTTTCTTAGGTTCCGCTGCAAGATCAGGAATTCAAGGAGCCATAGAGCAGTATCATAAATTCACCTGCTTAAAATTTAAACCAAGAACAACAGAACGCGTTTATATCAAGTTTCAATTTGGAAAAGGGTAATAAATTTGATAATGGTTTTAACGGTATAGAAATAATGAGAAAATACTTTTTAGTTAATATCGTTGTGAGAATCGATTGCTTGTTAAACGTTTAAATTTTTGATAATATTTCTAATAGATGCTCTTCACCAGTCGGTTACAAAAGTGACAGAATTAATGGAATTTCAATAGGTGAAGGGTGCGAGGGAGTTGGAACTGTTATGCATGAGATTGGTCACTCCATAGGTTGATTTCTTAATGACTTTATAGAAACCCATATCTTTTTAAATTAACATATGTAGGTTTATGTAGGTATATTCAAAAAAAAAATATTTTCCTTTGTACACAGGTCTTCATCACGAGCAATCGCGACCAGATCGTGATTCTCATGTCGAAATCATCTTTGCAAACATTCAGCCTGGTTCGTTTAATAGATTTTTACTATACTGCTTACATCAGCTTTTTTAGATCCAATATTCTCTGTAATTTTAATCAAATTTTAACGTTAAAAGTTAATTCGGTGTTGTTATTATTAAACGTTTCAATGAAAATGATGTTAATGTGATGTTTATACGTTAATTGATAGATATGCGTTTCAATTTCGACAAGGAGTCATCTAGCAGGGTAAACAGTTTAGATACAGAATACGACTTTCGCTCCATGATGCATTATGGTTCAACAGCTTTCGGTAACGGTAAAACAACAATCAGAACCAAAAACTCTTCAGATCAGTCATTAATTGGAAATAGAGAAGGGTTTAGTGGAAATGACATACAACAGATAAATCTCATGTATAACTGCAGAGGTATCAAATAAAAGTATTAATCTCATCATTAAAATTAAAATTGTTCGAAAAATCAGTAATCAATTAAATAGTTTGCGCTTACTAAATCAACAGTTTTTCCTCTGTGGAACCTTACTTTTCTTTAGAGGAAAAGTAGTATATATGATTACTGTTTTACTTTTAGCGGTTAAGAAATGTGGTGATGGTAGTGAAGAAGGAAAGAAATGTGGTTGCACCAAAGGGTATTGTTGGTCAAAATGTAATGGTAATTGGTGGTGCTACACTAATGGGGCTTTCCAGAGCTCGCAAAACAAAAATTATGTGTACTGCTCTAAAGATAGTCAGTGTGAACAAGGATGGTCATGTGGCGGCCCATGTAGCCTTTAACATCTTTTTTAAGATGAGAAAATCTCAACTATTTTATTTATAGAATAAGATAAAAAAAAACCTATTAGATTCTGCAATAGTATTTGCTTTAGTCGATAGCTTTGCAATTAAAACGCGAGTTTAACTTCTTTTTAATTTTAAATCTTGAAAAAATAAGTTTAATGTTTTATTACAAACATCCCACGGTTTTCGAGAAGACCGGGTTAAAAGGATAAAAACATTTAAAATAAATTTTTGTTCATTTTGGCCAACAACACACTCAGAGTTAGGAAATAAAATTTGAGCATTTTGGAGAAAAAGAAGTATATTATCAAAGAGTTTGTGTTTTTTCGCAAAAGCAAATAAGGGCTCGCGGTAAATTCCAGGGGGTTCTCTATTCTTCAACACCCTGAAATCAATTCTGTTTGATTGTTATGTACATCACTTTTTTGAATGCTTTTGAGCTAGGGATTACAATCCCGGGATACCAGCCTTTTTTATGATCCCGAAATTCCGTGATTGTCTAACATCAATCCCGGGATTCCCTATAAGATCCAACAAAACAAAGCATAATGAAAAAATATATAAAAATAACAATCATTTTGCGTATCAATAAAATAATTTTTATTAAGTATAAAATTGTAAAAAGTATTTTATTTTCAGTTGTATAATAAAATACTATATCGAAAAGGATTGATTTAGACAAAAACAAAAGTGAAAAACTTCGCACTGTTATGTTGGTTAGCATATACACTATTTAAAAATTGAATACGATCTGATTTAAATAATATATTTGTGAGCAATGAAAAATAATTTCATAAGAATATGCTTCCATGCGATACCCAGACATTGTATCATTATATATTACGGTTTATATTTATTTTACAATAATTGTAGTAGAGTACAGCAAAAAAATAAGATTAGGTTCAGTTCATCAAATTGAAGTGCGCAAGAAAATGGAATTCGGTGTAGAAGAGAGATTTTCTTTGTCTTTTGATGAATGGACGTCACTTCGAAATCATCGCTACATGAATATTAACGTTCATTGACAAAACTTTCAGTTCTGGAGTTTATGTTT